>NC_140486.1:42626099-42783599 GCF_964271855.1 Acomys minous | reverse complement strand
ATTGGTGTTTTCTTCCCACCATTACAGGTCCTGCCTCATGGCCAGGCAAACTGGCTGAACTGATAAGTTCTAGGTTCAGTGAGAGACCCTGTCTCAGTTAATAAGGTGTGGAGCAATGGAGGAAGCCATCTGATGTCCTAGCCCCCATACGTATATATGCATATGTGTTCACACACATTTGCACACAAACAAGCATGTATATACACCACAAGTGCACACATTCACACAGAGCAAAGCCTGGTAGACAGAGCCATGAGTACTCATATAAAACTTATTTCAAAAAGAAAAAGAGAAAAAAATAAAAGAAAGAAATAAGAAAAATAAAATAACCAGACAATTAACAAGTCTTTCTCTTTTCTATCATATCACCAATGAAAATGAAAAATAACTGAGGTAGTCAGTCTGTCAATAACCTACTATCAGAAGCGGGTGATAAATTCCTATGGCTCCTGGGTCACCTTTACTCTAGCAGCCTTGTAGCCCATCCTTGCAGTCCAGACTCCGGATCTGTCTGCCCAGTGCCAATAATCATCTTATTCCCTGGCTACACTCTACACCACTGAAGGCTGCCATGGGATGGTTTCAATAAACATCCTCGATGAGGCCTCTTTGTTTTCCTTTCTTCTTGGCAAGAAACCGTTTGTTGCCTTTACTGGGCCATTATGGGAATACATGATTCCCCCCCATGGAGCTCAGACACGGACTCCAACTCTGCTAGTCACACAGATCAGTGTTTAGTTTCTACCCTTGCCCTGTGGAGACTGTGGTGGCCCTGGATATGTTCTCCTCTGTAAAATGATGACAATGTGGTTGAATGTCCACATGCTGTAAAGTGCAGGTAAGTTAAAGGACAGGTCAAGACATCTTGTAGATGCCTCCAGAAATTAACTAATGAATCCAATTAATTAAAACATTGCATGGTGTGGTTCAAGGTATAGTATCAGTGAGAAGGCTTAAACAGAAGAAAGTAAGCACCCAGAAATTCCACGGGTATATATTTCACCCCAATATGGGGACATAAAGGCCTCTGCTTTTTCTTTAAATTCTCAAAGGATGCATGCACTCCACAAGATTACACAGTCTGTAATCACTGAAATAAAATTATTTGCTCTTAGTTCTTACCTCTGGAGAGCCCTCTGTCTTAAACCTCAGGTGATTTATGTAACTACCCATGAAGTGTATCCACCTGAATGACTACATGGCCCCCAGTTCCACCCTGGTGAGTCCATTGGCCCACTGCCCAGCTCTTCCTTGGGGAATGCAGGGCTAACTTTTGCAAGTGCTATTGTCAAGACACACAGTTACCAATCACCTCCTGACACCATTTCAGCTAATGATATCTACCTTGCCCAAGATAACACTGCCTTGTGGGGGAGGTGACCCACATCTGAGCACACTAAATGATAAGCTGTAAAGGGAAGGGCCCTCTTATCTAAACAGAAGACAGACTACAAGGCTCTCGTTTCTTCTTAATCCCCTGAAGGACCAGAATTTTACCCTTACACAATTCTGCTTCCATCTTTTCCTTTCACTGATGTCAAATTTAAAGCACCCTCAAGTAGTAAGTTTAGTTTCATAAGAAGCTTGGAACACCGAACAAGTCTGTGATAAATTCTAGAACTTTCCATTGTACCTCCTGGAGTAAAATTCAAGTTTGGGACATCTCCCCTCACATGGCTAAGTCAACTCAGAGGAAATCATTATACAGGATCTCATCATACATGCCTCATCCTAACTCACTTCTCTGTCAGCTCTCTCAGTTTAAAGTCCAGGATCCTTAATATGATATATGGGTCTCTATGTATGGCCTACACTCTTTTCTGAAGCGTCATCTCTTTGCTCTTGAAGTGCATGCTGTTTTCCAGGAACTGCAGGAGCTTCGAGCTCCTCCTTCTCATCTGGCTGCTCTTGTTCGGGTACTTGCCTACATCACAGCCTGTCCTGGTCTCAGGAAAAGATACAGGCATGGGTATTCAACCAAGCTGAACTTAGCATCTGCCAGTTTTAGTCTGCAATTTTTGTTGTTGTTGTTTTTGTTTTTCGAGACAGGGTTTCTCTGTGTAACAGCCCTTGCTGTCCTGGACTTCCTTTGTAGACCACGATGGCCTCGAATTCAGAGATCTGCCTGCCTCTACTTCCTGAACGCTGGGGTTAAAGGCATGTGCCACCACACCTGGCTTAGTCTGCCTTTTACTTTCTGAGGTTATCTCATCATTCTTTCTGCTCCTGTATTTGCGCTACCTACAACTCTTCTCTCCTCCCCCTCAACATTCAGCAACTCTGTATTTCTTCATTCTAATCACATTTGGTAAGAAGAGAATGAGTGTCTCTTGGCTCCAATTCTCAACTGCAGGGATTATGATTGGTTGCATCTGGTCAGTTAATGGGCAGTGTTGTTACTAGGGAGTAGGGATAAAGAGTCATTGCATGGACATGGTTGTCAGGTATTTACCCATACAGATCAACAGACATTCACCAGAGAGAACAGAGGCAATATAACCTTGCCAGTACTATACACATGCACAAGCACACACACACATGCGTTTGCACACACGCGCAGCAAAAAACCATCATGCTATTGCCAGAATTCAAAGTCACTTTATACTCCTTTTTTAACCTACTATGCACAGAAAAGAAGAAAGGGTACTTAAACACTCACACATTATTACCTATAGAACAAAATGTAACGTCCACCCTTAAGAGAGGAACGCTGTAACGGGAACATAAAAAAACAGAAAAGGAATTAAATTTTCAAGGGATAAATGAATGCTTATAAATAAATGTGCCTGTTTGCCATAAGAGATGTTTTCTACTTTACAATATACAATCTCTCTCTCTCTCTCTCTCTCTCTCTCTCTCTCTCTCTCTCTCTCTCTCTCTCTCTCTCTCTCTCTCTCTCCCCCTGGGCCCTCTTGAGCTTCATGGTCTCCATCTCTGACTGTCTGCTTTCTGCAGAATCGTTCTTCTTGTAGATCTTGAGACTGCTCCTACAAGACGGCAGTGACCCCACTCACTTGCCCTGACAGCATGAGAGTGGAAAGTGCACATCACTACTCCAGTTAGTGTTGTCATCATATTATGAGGTTCCAGCTTCAAACTCATAGGGCTGTCAGCCTCGACATGTGCCTTGCTTCATCCCAATGAGATGGGTGGGATGGAGGTGAGAGTACATTTCTGCCACACTCAAATGCTTCCTAACAGCAAACTCAGTTTCAACAGAGCTACAGTTACACTCCACATCAGAAAGAGGTCAGTGTGAGATTCAGAGCATAGTGGCAAGACATAGTGAAAAGAATAAAGAGTTAAGAGAGTCAGATTTTAGTCCTGTGCCTTTTGGTAACAAAACCCTTAATTTTAAGCAACCCACTTAGCCTTTTCTTATTTCTTCAATAAAGAATCCATTCTTTAGTTTTGACCTCTCCAGGCATATGGTTAAGATAATGGAAATGAATGTGCTTAGAAAAAAAACACAGACACCAACGTTTAGCATTCATTTTCCCTCCGTTGTGTCTCAGTCATGTCTGGGACTAATGCTTGCTCAAATGCCTATTTACCACCATTGTTTTTGAAGCCTGAGACTACTGTTAAGAATACCGCTGGTTTTCTTCAGCTCTTTTTTTCCCCTCATTTGTTTGTTTTGTCCTATTTTGATTTGTTTGTCTTTGTTTTATCTCATTTTATTCTTCCTCTTTAGATGCTTGGGCTTTTTTTTTCTTACTAGGGACAGAAACTATATGGATCCACATGGGAGGGGAAGCAGGGGGGAACTTGGAGGAGTCAAGGGAGGGAAACTATAATCACAATGTATTGTATGAAAAACAAATCAATTTTCAATTAAAAAATAGAAAAAAGAAAGAAAAGTAAAAGCAAGTAAGCAAGCAAGCAAGCAAGAAAGAACAAACCCTTCTGGTTTTCAAATCACCAATCTCTCTCCAGATGCATTTTTCCAGCTTTCCAGGCTGGCCTCATTTGCTCATTTCCTGACTATATTTCTATGCTCTGTGTTTGCTCTGCACTACATCTCTTTCCTATCGGTGTCTATAGCATCATCTTATTTACCTTCATCTGCGGATATAATTACCCTAATAGGTTTATGGCCTCTTTCCAAGCCATTACCAGCAATGCAAAATGAGACACATCTGAAAGCTGGTCTCTGCAGCGTTCTTCCGGAACTTGCAGATTACAGTTTTTCCTTCTCACAGGGCATCTCAGCCAATTTTAAGGTCACTTCCCATGGTTGAGAGAAGGCCCTAGGATAACCCAAGACTTTATCCTTTTTAACCAAATGGGAAACAGACTCTGTTTTTATTGCTCACACTAAGATAAAATCAGCCGCAGGATGCCAACACATGAAGCAGGGCACTTAGTGCTCTGAGAATGCTCTCGTGGGACTGTCACCCAGAGGGCGTCACTCACGATGCCAGTCACCAGTGTGACCGAGCACTGTGATGCCGACTGTCACATGATTCAGGGATCAGAAAGATCTCATTTCCCACAGAAGATTCCAAATCCTTGAGCTTTCCTTTCAGAAGAGATCTGCAGCCAAGTTCTTCCATAAACCCAAGAAATGGGCTGCAGAACTTAGGCTCGGAACAAAGGAAAGGATTTCCCTTTGTTGTCTTCCTCAATGAGTTGGACGCTCTTAGAGTCTCCTTCTAGCTTCTATTACAACACTTGGCGGCTTCTAAAGAGAAACAGTTTGAAGATGAAAAAGAAAGAACTCAAAGATGAGTCCAAAGGTGATGAAGCTTCAGAAATCCTTGCATGTCATATCACGGCAATCAATTTTCTTTTATGCTTCTTAATTAGGAAGTCTCTTTGTTTCTTTCCACACAATTGAAAATCAAAATTTCCAACAGTGGATTTGCCAATTCGCAAATTGTGATTCAACTTCTAAACTTGTAAATCCTTTTACTCCTTTCTCAATGACTACATTAGAAATATCCCCTCCTCAGTGTGTGTGTGTGTGTGTGTGTGTGTGTGTGTGTGTGTGTGTGTATGTGCGCACACATGCACGTGTGTGCCAGACACAGTTTTGCTTTGTAACGAAGAACAACGTGGGATTCACAGTCCTCTTGCCTCCACTTTCCATGTGCTGCCACTACATGTGTGTGCTAGGGTGGACTGGCTCACGTTTCTTGTTAATACATGTTACACTCTAGGCAAGCTAGTTGAATTGCTAATGTACCCTTCCCAAATAAAAAGGGAAGAAAAGTTCAAAAACTTAATATCATGCTCATTATAATATTTGGAAAAGGGTCTCTCATCAATCCCTTTCCTGTGTGAAAGAGGAAAACCATGGACCGTGGAGAGCAGAAAGATCTAACTTTCTACCTTGGTTACATCAAATATTTGCTCTTTGAAACTGAGGAGTTTTCCTAACTCATCTGAGTTTGTTTCTTCTCCTATAGGATAGGGATAAATAATGGACTTATTGTGTGACTTACTCGTTGTGTGGACAAAGTATGCAGGTCTGTGTGCAGGGCGTGCAGGACTCTTGTGTAGAAGGAGATCTCTAAGAGCCAGCAGCTTCCCTTGTTCTCTTTGCACACAGTGCAAACCTGTCATCTTTTATTAATACACATGGCTCGCTCTCTCATAACACTATTACCATGCAATTACAAACCGCTAAAAGGAAACTGTCTTCATAAATGTAATAATGATAATGGCATTAGGCAGTGTTCTAAGTGCTTCGGAGGCATTATTTCCCTAACTCTCACATAAAAGGGTAATCTCGACATTCTTATTTACAGAAAAAGATCTACGCTGATTAAGTGACAAGCTAATTAGTGATGAGTCGAGATCTGAATTCAAGCATTTGGTGCTGAAGCCTCACCATGGTTAAGAATATATTCTGTGATCTAGTGTGACAGTGTTACAGTGACTGAATTACGTACATTGATTATATAAAGCCATGATGCATGTCACATGGTAGGATCTTACTACATTGCAATTTTTAAAAAAGGAATTGGATGTATTTTGTAATATAATTAGGTCTTGTAATCACCTTTTAAAACAGAATCTTTACTGAGCTAAAATTACATAATCATAAAATCCACCCATTTAAGTTTTCTAGTTTACTGGGTTCTAAAATATTCTCTCAGAATTGTGCAGAGTACTTTGATCAAAGTGTAAAACATCTCATCACCCTAATGATTCTGTATTTTCATAGGTTAGGTTATTAAGAGGAAAAATCATATGTGTATATATACATGTATGTGAAAATTACAATCTCTCTTACAATGGTAGTTGGATAGAAATTATATTAACATATTAACATACTTGGGCATTTGATTTAAGAAAAAAAAGTTAAATTCCTACAAAAATCTGCACAGAAAAAAAATGTCCATGTCAAGTTTATTCATGATAGTAAAACACTAGGAACATTCATATGTGGTTGAGAGATTAGATTCTGGTAACTAGACACAATGCAATAATAAACAGTAGTGAAAATTATCCACTTATAAAATATCCTTCACAGTGCTTGTCAAAGGAATCAAACGACTTCAAATGAGCATGCATACAGAGGTTCCCACAAAAACTAAAAGTAGAAGGGATAATGATGTAACCAAGCTCTGCCACTTGTGGGGGTTTACCCCCAAAACTCCAAGGGAACATACACAGAGCCCCCAGCACATCAGTGTTTACTGCAGCACTATTCACATGAGCTAAGTTATAAGAACGGACTTGTATGTCCATCCACTGAGCAATGGATAAAGAATGGTTCATAGCCACAATGGAGTTTTCTAGTTATAAATGTGAATGAAACTGTGTCATTTGTAGGTAAGTGCAGGCAACTGGGGATGATCATTTGAAGCAAACTAAGTCAGTCTCAGAAAGACAAATGTTGTGAGTTTCCTCTCATTTGATGAGTCTAGGTTCTCTAGATGCATGAAATCATGTGTTAAAAGTGACTTGAAAATAGGATCAAAGAGAAAAAAAAAGAGAACTAATAGAAAAAGGGAGAGGAGGAAGGTTGTAAGAGAGGGGTATGAGGGAATTTCTTAATAGTACATTATATAATTGAATGGAAATTGTATTAAATAAGTTTATATAACCATACATAAATGAAAATTTAAACTATAATACAGACACACAAATCCATACTCAACAGACACCTAAGAGGTATCCTACTAAACGGCAGAAAAGCCAAGATAACTAAAAATTTATAAAAGCAATCCTATTCCCTAGTGTCATGAAAGTTACATGGTTAACAAACAATCATTTGGTTAAATTTAAGGCCTGCTCTACTGCTATTACAACCCTGGCCAGGAACCCATGACTAGGAAGTCCGTAGGCTGTAAGGGAGAACCTTGTATTATTATTTTACAAAATGAAAATAATATCAAACTGACTTCTAAATACTTACATTTCTATCCATAAATTAATACATTTCTCAGCCCTTATCAGAGAAACTTCTTTTGCAGTAAGTGATGGTATTAATACAGAGACCCAAAACCAGATAGTACAGAGAAAAGTCAGTATTCAAAGTGCTAAGGAAAATTGTTTATGGAGTGCTTAGTCCTAAGGGACCTATATAGCTCCTCCCACTTCAAGCTTCAGGGACTACTATAAAATGATGGTAGAAAGACTTTATAGCCCAGAATTCAGAGAAGACCAGAGTAAAACAGTGTCTTCTTGGCACAATGGGGCTATAGCACTCAGAAGCTACAGCGCTTATGGTTACCTACAAAAGATCAATTTAGTCAACTGTCCAGCCTAGACAAGAGGGTACACAGACCACACCCTTACCTGGTGAGCTACTGCTCGTTGGTGGGTACTAAGAGAGGAAGAGTCTTTTTCCTTCAGAACGGGCATATGATATAAACAACTCTAATCAGATTTGTGGGGTTAAAAAAGAAAAAGAAAAAAGAAAACAACATGAAATCCAGAGTGGATTTTGTTGAAAAGGGTCTCTGAGGAATTTGAGCAAAGTAGTAGGGGGTGCATATGGTCAAAATATATACGCCTGTGATAGTCTCAAAGAAAGAATGAAAATATAATAACAAAAGGAAAAAGTAGTCCCATTTCTTAACATAATATCACACCGAGAAAGGTGGCTTAAGCTCTTGACAACTTTTTAAAGTATTTTGCAGAGGGAATTATTAGTCTGAAGTCTGAAGAAATTAATTTCTGTTATAAAAATGATCACAAAGTCACAGCAGTGTATACTTCCTTATAAATGAAGAAATTATTTTACTATTCTATAGATAACTATCTGTAAGTAATATAATTGTTACTATTCAACAGTAAAAGTAATGAAAATAAATTATTCAGAACTTAAGTCCAGAAGCTTGTATAAATGGTTTACATGTTCAATTTACCGAAATTTCCAAAGGCTACCATTAATTATATTATTAGGATCATTTCTCAAATGAGAATATTGAGAGACATTTGATTTTATTTTGCATAACAAGTTAGTGGTATAGATACAGTTAGAATTGATAAAGAAATAGGTGGCCATAAATTGCATTATACATTCAAAATTAAATAAAGTATGCAAATTACTTTATAGTTTAAAATTTTAAAGTGTGAACCTCAATGCTAATTATTTCCTCAATCATCTAGTTATAAAAAGAAGAAACAAGTTGGGCGATGGCGGCACATACCTTTAATCCCAACACTTGGGAGGCAGAGGCAGGTGGATCACTGTGAGTTCAAGGCCTGTCTGCTCTACAAAGTGAGTCCAGGACAGCCACAACTACACAGAGAAACCCTGTCTTAAAAAACCAAAACAAAAAGAAACAAACCATTTTTGTTAGAATTAACATACAATTTCAGTTATCCAGAGTTGAACTGGAGGACAAATTACTATGAGTATAAAATAAGTGATGTTCATAATGATAAATTGAGTAGAAAGACGGAGTCCTTTGATCTACATCAAAACAGGAGGGATTGGAACAGAAGCCTCAGCATAAACTCAGAGAAAAGAAAAGATAAACTACGAAGATATCATAAACACAAGTTGATTCATAGTACCATATGAAGACTTGTTTTTTCACTTGGCCCATGTTTTTGATAAATTGTTATGCAGTCCCTTCATTATGAATTACGTGGAGTAGACCCTCACACAAGTTCATTTGTTACTTTAAGCCTCTAGAAATTTCTAAAGTAAAACGTATTAACAATGGTTAAAGGTACCAATGTATTGTCTACCACAATGCAAAACACCAGACCAGGGATCATTAGAATCTTTCAAGAAAAATTCCATGTAATGTGAGTTCACAACATCAAGTCCCTTAAAACGCCACCAACTCCCCCCCCCCAAAAAAACAAAAAACAAAACAAAACAAAAACAAAAAACAAAACAAATCAAAAAACCAAATCCACCAATAAATTCATTATGCTTAAAGTGATGGGCTCTCCATATATCTTCAAGTGCTATACGAGCTAGTCCTCAAGCAGGAAGCTTCCAGGGCAACTTCAGCTTGATTTCTCAAGTCTCAGGTCTAATGGGTATGTGGTGTGGTGTGTACAGTGTCTTCAGTGACAGGATATTATCTTCAAGCTCTGGGAGGCAGGCAAGGACAATGGCAATAGTTTACGTTGACCAGCTGCTCCAAGGGAGGTTTCTCCTACTTGGCATTTGGATTTTGGCTAGCTAGTCTATAACTCTTGAGGGGAGCATTATCACTCTATGTGGTGGTGAACCAACTTTTTCTCTCTACACACATAATATAATATAATATTATTCTCATCAACATTACCATATTGGATTTTTATGAAATCTGACAAGGGAGTTGTAAAGTCTGTAGGCAATGATGACCAGGCTCACAAGCTATCTCCAAAGGTGCAATGGAGACTTACAATTTAATGCTAAGTAACAGATATCTAACTGGGTTAAGGCCCATTCAATAGAAGAGAATTGTGTCTGGTACTATAGACCTAGCCGCTTACCCATAGATAAAGAAATCAGAGATGCCAGAGGGCCACTTACTCCTGCCACTTCCCTAAAGCAGTGTCATTTTTAGGTATACACCAATATCGATCCTCACACTGGCAGATAAACATAGCTCTCACCCATCATCAAATAGATTTTTTTTCCCCAGAGCACAACTGGTCAACATGAAGAGAGGAACTGACTGTGAGATTCTCAACCCCAGTTGATATATCTGCAATGCAACCTCTATACCTAAGGCTCAGAGAACATCTTAGCTATGTTTCTATTGCTAAAATGAACACCATGACCATTAGCAACCTGGGGAGGAATACCTCCACATTACAGTTTACCACTGAGGGAAGTCAGAGCAGCAACACAAACAGCACTGGATCCTGAAGACGAGGGCCATGGAGGAGTGCTAATTACTTCCTTGATCCCCACTGCTTGCTCAGCCTGCTTTTTTAAAGCTCCCAGGACCACCAGCCCACAGAGAGATGCCCCCTCTCACACCAATCATCAATCAAGAAAATGCATCACGGTTTTGCTTACTGGACAATTTGGTGGAAATATTTTCTCAATTGAGGTACCTTCTTCTAAAGGAACTCTAGTTTGTATCAAGTTGATGTAAACTTAGCCATCACAGGGACTATCATAGAAGAGAGGTCAGAAAACTTGTAAGAGTCAGAAGACCAGGCCATCAGCTATGAAATAATGTTTGCTATATGACAGAAGAGCTTTGCCCATGAAATATGAATGACATGACTGCCTACAGGAGACCTGAATAATCATAACACCATTTGGCATACAAGCACAGATGAGGGAAATCCCTCCAGTTCCCAGACCTACATGAGGAGCCATAGACAATCAATGGCTGTTCAGAGACAGAGAATTAGTCTTCTCCAACCCCACACTGTCAGCACTAAATGCATATCCATGCGAGCAACACTTGAGGAACACCATATAGGCTCAGCAGGTTACATATGTGTATGTATACATATATGTACAAATATTAAAGAAGAGGTTAGGAATTCCAGAAACAGTGGGGAGGATACATGAAGATCTCGAGAGGTAGGGAAGGGTATGTGTATATATATATATATATATATATATATATATATATATATATATATATATATATATATATATAAAAATAAAATTCTCTATTTTAATACTTAAAAAGATAAGAAAGGTATGAAAAGAAAAAAGTTTTGTAAAAGGAAAAATGAAATAAATGGTATAAAAAGAAAATGTGTATTATCTGAAAATGAGATAAGATAATGAATAAAAAAAATCAAATGCTTGGGCTGGAGAGATGGCTCAAGGTTAAGAGCACTGACTACTCTTCCAGAGGTCCTGAGTTCAATTCCCAGCAACCACATGATGGCTCAGAACCATCTATAATGTGATATAATGCCTTCTTCTGGCCTGCAGGTGTACATCCAGGCAGAACATTGAATAAATAACTAAATCTCAAAAAAATCAAATGCTCAAAATATAGTTAAATGTGAGGGTTTAGTTTTTTAAAAACAGTAAAACAGAAGGTTATATGCATCTGAAGAGGAAATCTGTGAGCTGAAATGAGAATATGACTAACTAACCCTCTCTATGTGCAAAACAGCAATGGTGAAAACATTTGGGCACTAGAGAAGCCATCCATCGTGAAGTCAAAGGATTCACGACAGGAACAGAGAGGGGTTCAGAGATCACGTAAGCCTGTGACATTTCCAGAATCGTGAGATGTGCTGGATTCAGAGAGGAAAAAACAAAACACCTAACCCTTTGCAAATATTGCAGAACTTTAAAAGGAAACCATGATGTTAAAGGCACTCAGCGAGAAAAGAAGGATTATCTCAAGGAATAATGACTGCGAAACCACATGAGGCTTTGGGAAACAACTGATGACAACTTTAAAGAAATATGAAGCATCACGGCACACAAGATAGATCGTTAGCATATAGTGTTTACTTTATTATACTATGTAAGTGTATTTGGTTTCCTAAATCTTCTATTTATTTCAATGTTCTTTACAGTGTGCCAACCTTTTTTTTTCCATGTGACGAGTTTAGTCCCGAGAATGCATGTCTAGAAGCTTTATGACCCAGGAAAAGTTAGTTAATCTTTCCATTTCATTTTCTTCATCTATAAATAGGAGTCCTAATGGGTTACTATGAAATTTTATTTCTTAAGTGAAATGATACACATAATATTTCTAAAGCTCCTGGGGATACAGGGAGCAATAAATGCCATCTACTATTACTATCGTCATTTATTGGGCGATCACAATGTCTCTGTGGAAGAGGCTTTGCTTCTATCTTCCATGGGACTTGTCTTATTTGAAAGTTAACATCCCATCCTGTATTAAAACTAGGACCTGAGTTTGTGTCTTGTGCATCCTAGTGTCCTGAGTTCTCTTTTTAACTACTACTCTTATAAACGTGCTTTTCAGTAAAGGATTTATTCCAGACTATGCACTGCAGAAGATAGCATGTGTCTATATCTCTTAGAGTTACAAATTATCCCTTTATATTCCCTGGACCATCAGAGGAGGTCACGGACCTTCAGTTTCACCTACTCTTCAGCCAGGACACACTAATACTGGCTGGGATTTCTATTGATCTGTGCATTGCCGTGTCTGTAAGGGAGACCAGAAAAATGCACTTTTCAGCCTGGGCATATTGTATCTCTCAGAAAAGTCAAAGGTGGCTTAGTAGTCAGGGAGATAGTTGATTATTCGTTAGACAAATGGCATAGGATAAACGAGGAATGATGTGAGAATCAGGTGGCACGTCTGGAAGGAGTGCCACCTCGAACATCTAATGGTCCTGCACATGTTCCGTGAGGTTCTAAAGAGAGGTCGCTGGTGGACTTCTGGCTTTGACTTTTGCTCAGCATGTACCTTCAGGTTCCTGTACATACTGTACGTACTTGATCTTTTACTCATCTCTTTTTGGGACCCCCATACACTAATCTCCCCATAACATGCATACATGCATCCCTGCCACCATACCTCACATCCGCACTTTGCAAGGCTATCCCAAATGTGCAATGAGGCTATGAGGGCTTTCTCTGTCCCACAAATTCTGATTTGGTTCTCCACCTGTCTGTCAGTGGGCCTCTGGGGTCCACAGGGCACACTGCATGACAATGTCTCCTCTATTCTGTTTTAAGTTTGGGCTTATGGCCAGTCTTCCCTTCTCTTCCTCACACTGTTAGCACCGTAAAGACAGAAAAGTTATTTTGGGGAGGTTGGGTGTGCTACTTTTTCTTCATCAGTTGTTTACACCATAGCTAGCATTTGTAGGTGAGCAGTATACATCTCTGGTATACACAAGTTGATACATTTTATTGTGAGCTTATCAATAATTCATAAAGGAAAAATGGTATGCAGAGGGAACAATGATTCCAGTCAGTTCCTGGGGTCTTAAAGGGTATGCTGAACGTACAGGGTTACAAATGGTTTCTTTTCTTTTTCAATATTGTATAACTAGTACAGTCATTTTACAGAGGAGAAAAGTGAGGGTGCAGGAGGTGAAAAGCCACTAAATTTTGAGCAGGGACTCGAAGCCTAGCATGGTTGTGTCTACTTTACAAGTTACATCCATGTACTGCACGCCGAGGCTGATAGGCAGTCTTGGCCTACATAGTTGTCTATCCTAGGGAGGCATTCCATGGGGCTCCAGAGCTCAAGGCAGCTGCCAGGGAGAAGGAATCTTGCTAACTCAGTGAGGGGTATTTTATCTTGTCGGAAGAAAGAAGGAGATGAGAGAAGGGAAAGGCAAGAGGCTTCATTTTGAGAAGAAGAGGAAACAGAATGACAAATGAAATAAAGAGAATCCCACATCAGAGCAGCGAGGGATCTGCTCTGAGACAGGCATTTCATCCATCAACACTGTCCTGACAAGCAGCTAATTAAATCTCTCTGGGGAGAAGGTTCCCATCGTGACTCAGGGCAAGTGCCGAGCCCTAAGCCTGCTCGACACATGGAGCTTAGAAAGGACAGCTTCCCAGATGGTCTGATAATCCCTCAGCAACCCTGACACCCACGTCCCACTGGGAAACGAGCAGAGGCAATGGATTAGAGGGAAAGTAAACAGGATAACAAGAAATCCAAAGGCCTGCATTTAGTGAGCACTTGGAAATCAATCTCAAGAAATGGAGTGGTTATTTCATACGATCTTCCGAAAGAGGCTGATGGAGTATTAGCCCCTGTTTACAGATGTGGGACCACTGAGCTCCAATCCCACACTCCTTTCACCACTTGTATTTGCCTCAAACTTTGCCACTGTATGACTCCACATTGTTAACTAGCTGGTTCCTATGAGCTTCCATAACGAGAAGGCCAAAAAATGTAAAACAAAAACCCAGAGAAAGGGAAGCAGACTTCTTGGTTTCTCTGTCCTGGCGTCATCAGCCATGTATAACAGCTGTAGACTCCACCTGCAGTGGCTTTTGGAGTCTCTCCTAGTTTTTTCAGACCCACTCAGGTGGACCAAAGACAGCTGGGTGGCGCAGCCTCCTCAAGAACCTGCACACTCACCCTGCAAAGGCAATGTCATGGTTTTGCTCACTCCGCTGTGGGTTGCTGCTGCTTCTGCTGGTGGTACCTGGACAGATATGTGTTTAATATGCTCTCTGTATCGATGTACCACTGGCTGGAGTTCCTGTAGGCTGTACATTTTATGACTAAATACAGACTGAGTCAGATAGATGAAACATCTTGTTCAACATCTTGTAGTCAGTGGCTATTATGGTCATTATTAAATCTAGATTTTTCTTCCCACCTAAGTTGAGGCAAACAGCTTTCCTACAGGGAGCAATGACCCTAGTCAATACACAATTGCCTAAATGAACCAGTGTTTATCTTTTTACTACAATAGTAGCACAAGTATCCTGCTCTCATAGTCATTTCAATATCTGGAGAGGAAATATATTATAGGGACGGGTGTAACTTTTCAGACAGAACAAGTTTCATCTCAGGTCTACCCCATAACAGTCACATAAAATTTATCAAGCTTCTGAACCCTGACAAGACTTATTTTTCTATCTGTGAAATATGGTACCACAGAATGTTGTTGCAATAACATTTAGTTAATATTCTATTCATGTCGAGGACTTTGTAGAATATAAAATTGCTTTACTACTTACAGCCTAAAATTAGTCTGTTAATTATTT
Source organism: Acomys minous (assembly GCF_964271855.1). NCBI lineage: Eukaryota > Metazoa > Chordata > Mammalia > Rodentia > Muridae > Acomys > Acomys minous. The sequence continues at coordinate 42,768,547 of NC_140486.1, read as the reverse complement.
TGCAGATCTTGACAGAAGACAGGAGACTCATGGTTAGGGACAAAGAACTTTCTCATTCAAGACAAAAGCATCAAAAGCATTAGCCAAAACTTCCTGTGGTTGGCACTGGTTGCACATGACTCTTAGGTCTCCCGGGGATCCCATCATAGATGTTGGCACACATAGTAGGTCTGCTACAGAAGAGGTTCCCTAAGCATGGGAGCTCACCACTTTTACTGTAAGAGAGAGCAAGACTGGATGCCTTATCTGGGAAAACAGCACTGCAGGTCTCATGATATTTTCATGGAAAATAAAACCAAAAGAAATAAGCTGTCAAGTCTTTTAATTTTCAATGCACTCAGCAAAACCATGCAAGGACACTTCACATACAGTTTAGCAACAACTTACTAATTATAGGAAATGGTAGCTGCCATCACAAATCTCACAAAATGCAATTACAAAAATAATATCTTCCCTAGTATACAGATGCAGAGACTGCCAAAGAAGTGAATGACTTACTCAAACATATGGTTGGAGGACCTAATGGTTTTGGGGTTCAATAATGAGACACCAAGACCCTGGATTCAAAGTCTTCTCCATCAGGATGCCTTTTTGTTGGAAAAGGCTGTGCATATCATCAGTTCAGGCTCCCAAACGAGCTGTAGGGCCCAGGTCCAGTTTCCACTGAACTCTTGAGCCTTAAACCAGGGACTTAAATATAATTTGTTCTGCTAGAGAAAATGAGAACACACTAAACTATTTGTGCTGAGGTCCTTGGTTCCCATTGGACCTCTCCAGAGGGCAAGGGGCAGGGGTAGGGGTAGGGTATGTGAAAGGGTTGGTAGGGAGGGCCTCCATCAAAGCCGCTTCACTTTCGTTAGGATTATGGTACAGACAACTTCTGATAACTCTTCCAAGGAAAGGGAGTGAGTGACCTGGGCCAGGGGATGTGCACCTTCAATCTCAGATAATCAGGAGACTGAGGCAGGAGGATAAGTTCAGCTCATGAATTTAAGATCAGCCTGGATAACACACTAAGACCTCATCTAAAAACTGAGAGGGGTGTCTCTCCAAGAATCCCATACTGAAATCAACTCATTCTTTTCTTAAAAGGAGAAACCAAGACTCAGCAAGGTGATGGTATTTAGCTGAACTTGAACCTTGAGTAATGTGACCACTTCTCATCCTGCTTTCCTGGGTGTCAGACCCACACTGGTTCCTGGCACCTGACTGGGATGACCCTCAGTTAAGAATAGTGACTGTCCTATAATGGATTGCCCCTCTAAGAACAAATAATATCAGGCTACTAAAAGGAAGCCATGTGCTTGGAATTGCCTGGCCAGATATAAGAATGAACTCCTTCCAGGCAAAGTAACACTGGTGTCACAAATAAACTGATAATGCTAGGTAACAAGATGGCTGATTCATTCACTTTTCCATTCAAATATTTCTTGAAAGCCTGTACATACTAGACACCGTGTTAACTCTCACAGATACTGCTACAAAGATGACCAATTTAATAAATTAATTGGAAATTCCCTATTCGTTCCTTTATCAACATAATACATTGAGGACTCTGGAGTCAGCCATGGGTTGGTGCTACTCGGCTGCTTAGAGACATTACACTCAAAGTCTCTCCTCCCAGGCGAGTGGGGAGGCAGCAGTTATCCAATATTTCTATTACAATATAATCATTATTAAGCAGAGGTGCATCCAGGAACACACACAGATGATTCTCATCCAGCTTTAGGGGTGTGGGAAAGAGGCCCTAAAAACAACACAACAGTGAGATCTGGAGAAGAGGGAAGGAGATCCACCCTGTCTCCTCACCTGCAAAACAGGAATAAGAACACCGTGCCCTCAGGCATACCATGGAGGTGTGATGACACAGTCTTGTAAAAGGTCTGTCTGGGCAGACAAGCGGACACTGTTACACCCTGCTCTCTATCTTCATATACACAGGAGCTGACAAGCACGTTAGGGCTCTCGCTCTCTCCTGTGGCCACAGAGGAAAAATCCTTTGTCTGCCGCTTCCTTAGCACCCAGGCCCAGCAAGTAACCTACTCTTGACATTGGCCTTGGAGAGCAGCCCACATTGTTAGCCACTTCATTAGGGGGTTTTACCCTGTGGCTGTGACTACAACAAACCCCTCTCTCTCCTCTCCTAAAGTGATTTCCTCTCCCACCATCTCTCCCCTCATCAAGTGATTTATGGGCTCACTGAGAACCTTTTTTCCTCATGACCCATCTGGCCTCCCTACCTCGGCCTGCAGGGAGGGTGGAATCCTCTGTTTGTAGCTTTGCAGACGGTTTCTATGGAAATTATGACAATATTACAGCTATGGTAGGGCCACGTCACTGCTGATTAAACAAGGGAATGGGACTTGGAAGGGGAAATAAATTTGGAATCAAGCATCAACCAAGCCCTTGGAGACAATGAGTAGCTTACACAAAGTTGTTCCTATCAACAGCAGCAACAAGAAGCTGATATTGTTTTTGTATAAACAATACAGAGGAGAGTTATTTCTCAAGCCCTTTGTAGAGGCTCCACAGTACAGACAGAAGTGGGCCCGGGGCCCAGTGCTCACTGCAATAACCTGTAATAACAGCTGAGAATTTTTAGATATGTGTCAGGAGGACGGAAGTATACCATTTGAATGACTGTGTGTCTCACGGTTCCAGTATCACACAAGACCGGCGGCTCTAACTGCGCATGACTGGACATGGTTTGTTAGCTGTGTTAACTATCTTCTCAGATAACCAGGAGAAGCCGCACAGAAGAAGTGCTTATTTAGGGAGGAAGACTGGTCGGCATTCATTAATGCTCTCAAATGTGGAGGTGATAAAGAAACAAACAAAAGACTGCATCTCCCTGTGCAGAGTCTCACCTGCACCCTTCCTTACATTTCTGTCACTGGCCTGTGAATTTTAGATCCCTATATGTTGCTGTGGGCCCTGAGAGGTTTAATGTCCTTTTTTCTTGTATCCATGTAGATTTTATTTATTTCTATTTTATGTGCATTAGTGTTTGCCCAAATGTGTGTCTATGTACCACATGCCTTTGATGCCTTAAGAGGACAGAAGAGAGGCCACAGGGGAAAAGCACAGGCTCAATCCTGATGTGACTTGAACTGGGGTGGGTGGGCGGGGCTTCCCTTTTCTGAGGAATAGGGGAAGGGGGAAAGGGAAAGAGGGAGGGGGTGGGACTAGGAGGAGAGGAGGGAGGAGCCTATGGTCAGGATGTAAAGTGAATAAATAAATAAATAAATAAATAAATTTGTTTAAAAAAAAAAAAAAAGAGGCCAGAAGAGGCTGGTGTATCCTCTGGAACTAGAGTCACAGATAGTTGTGAGCCACTACAGGTGCATGCTGGGAAATGAACCTGAGCCCTCTAGAAAAGCAGGCAATATTCTTAGCCACTGAACAATCTTTCCAGTCCTTGTGATTCCTTCTAAAAGATTTTTTTAGTTTTATTTAATTAATTTAAATAATTAATTTAGTTATATTATTTTGGGGTATGTGGGGGTGTCACGTGCCATCTTATTACTTTGAGACAGGGTCTCTCACTGCACCTGGAGCTTTGCTGGTGGCCAGTAAGCCTCTGTGACCCTGCTTCCTCCACCTTCCACCTCAGAGCTGGGGACGCAGGTTAAGTTTTTTGGTGTTTGTTTTGGTTTGGTTTGGTTTTTTTTTTTTTTTTTTTTTTTTTTTTTTTTTGGTTTTCCGAGACAGGGTTTTTTTGTGTGTAGCCTTGACTGTCCTACACTGGCTTTGTAGACCAAGCTGGCCTCGAATTCCCAGTGATCTGCCTGCCTCTGCCTCCCATGCACTGGGATTAAGGGTATGCGCCACCACCGCCTGTTGCCAGGAGGTATTATGGAGGTCCTTGGGGATGAGTATTTGAACTTGGCTTCTCATGATTTCACAGCAAGTGCTTTACCCTGTGACTCATCTCTTCCGCCCTGCACTGATTTTATTCAGCTAGAAGTGTAACCCAAGGCATTGTAGAGAATAGCAACAGAGAAGAACTAGAGGGAGACATGGTACCCACTATCTTTATAGTTAGAAATATGTCACTGCTAGAATTTTGTTAAGTTCCACTCAGCTTTTTAAAAAGCGTGGCTGCTTTCGGTTTGGAGGTGTGGACTGAACTTTAGCTTTGGGACCCGTGAGCTTCTTGGTCCTGTCTAGACTTCAGTTTTCTTACCCAAGTAGCTGACAAGGCCTTCCTTCTGAAGGTTGCGGGAGGAGACAAGGTGGACTGCTTCCTCACATCCTCATTCTGCATCATCACCAGTCATGGCTGTGTAGTTTGGGTCATGGTGTGTCATGTTTTATTCATAACTCTGTTACTGAACATTTTCAGTTATGTTGTATATTTATTGTTAAAATACACAGTGATATCTTCAAACACAATCTCCAGTTATCCTCTTTGTCTCGTTTTATTAATCAACAGAGGGACTTGACTAAACTAATGCATATCAAATACACCAAACACACATGACTGGAGTGGACCCTGCAGAAGGCAACTAGTAGTGACATGTGACATATGTTCCCACGAAGAGTAAGCTGGGAGAAACTGAAAAGAGCGCTCACCTAAGAAGAAGAAAATTTAGGCCAAAGTTCCACCCTCTATAGGTGCTTTCTACTAATTGTCTAAGTTGATCTAAATCGATTCATACCAAAAGTTTTCATTCCTGAGGGAGACATTGACCTGAGGTCTCTTCCTTTACACATCAAGTGGGTATAACTATGGTAGTTCCCTCTGAGATTCTGTGTGGACCCAACTAAATTAAATTAATAAATAAACAGGACTTTACAAAGGGCCCAAAACATAGCTATCCACAATGAATAAAGTGGGGGAAGAATCATGTGTCCACAGTGGATAAATAATCTCTGCCATACCCATATGGGCAAATCTGCTTCATGGTGTTTTCTGCAGGTGTCAGGCTTCTGCCTTCCCTTCTGCCTTCTGTCTTGTGCCCTGAAGAGCACTCAGTGCTCCTGGGAACCTTCATGTTTGAATGCACCTTCAGATACAGAGTCTCTTCAAGAACCTCATAGGTTGGTGAGTGACCCTTGCAGGAGCAAACAGAAGATGCTCAGTAAAGTCTGATGGGCCCATGAATGAGACAAAGGATGCGTGAACAAGCAAGGGGAGAATCACTGAGTCTAAGTGACCATCTCCAGTACTTGGTCCTATCTCTGGCTGAAAGGCTGACCTAGGACAAGTCTACTGAACAACAAACATACATCTTCTAATGAGTAAGCATCTCACTCTCCCTAGGAGACCCCGTTCCCTACAAAGTTTGAATCACGTGTATGAGTAAGCCATTACTCTAGCTCCCCAAACTCCACTGATTTGCTCAGTTGACATGTCTTAGGTGTGAGTGAGCCTAACCTTGTCGCCATCCACTTAATGATATCATGTACTGCTCACAACTCCAAGAGGGCTTCTTTCTACACACCCCTCCTTCTTGCAGCCACAGATATTTATAGCCATCCCTCCTCTGCCTTTTCTAGCATGACTAACAAAGCTTTGTTCTCAGCCCCTCTGTCCCAATCACTCCGACTTCCTTTATTTGTTTCTTTCCCTCTGTAACTTACAGAGTGCCCTCCTCAGCCTCCCCCAGTCTCCTGTCTTTGTTTCTCAACAAGCTTTGCTTCACTTCATAAATCTGCATTCTCAGAATACCTTGCATGTTTTCCTCTTTAACGCCAGGTATGTGTTTATTTTTTAATTTCCTCCCCCAACATCAGGCATCTGAAAGGGGTACAACTGCCTTTCTGATTTCCTTGCACAGTTACAATGTTTACCTCATAGTCTTTTCTTACCGCTAAGTCCTTTCTTTGAAATTTTGTTAGGGTTTGCTTTTACTAGAGAGTGCACGCGCGCGTGCGCGCGTGTGCTCGCGCGCGCGCGCACACACACACACACACACACACACACACACTTGTGACTTTTTTCTTATAGTCAAGACAAATATTGGAGGTTGACAAGCTACCTATGAACCACTCTTGGTGAATAAATCATCATTGACATACAGTTGTGTGTGTGTGTGTGTGTGTGTGTGTGTGTCTACTTTTTGTCTATGAATATTTTTGTTAAAACACAATCGAATAGTTGAGCAAATGTATTATAGATCACAAAGGCTTAAATACTACTGTGTGGTTTTAATGGGGAAAGTTCACAGACTTCTCTTCCACACAAACGAGGGGCATCATTTGTTTACAAAATCTTAGTGTATAGCATGAATATTGGATGCATTATCTTTGTTTAAAACCCCTCATATCCAATCCAACTCTCCACTCCTACTTCTCGCCCTGAGTCTCACTGAAAAGATTTCATAGTGTACCACATATTGACTTCATAATTTCCCCTTGGGTAGTGTATAGAAGAAAACTACACCCCTAACAAACTTATGATATATTGTCATTCATCAACTATGCTTTTCTTCTCAAGCCATACCCATTTGTCAAGCAACTTTCCATTGCGTTGGTTTTATTTATTGCAACCTAAGTGCTAGGAAATGGGAATATTACCCAGAGGAAAACAACCCCTCCCTAGCCCACTTCTAACCCAGCACAAGCATGACATGTTTTCTCATTAGAATACTTTAGCTTCTTGGAAATAAACCAAATGGTTCCTTCAATAGAGATCATTTACAATAACAGTGTGTGGGACCCTAGGCCATGTGGACTTGGATCAAGCCCCATCTCTGGCACCATCCTTTTTGAATAATATGTACCCTTAGTGGTTGCCTTTCAACCATCAACAAAATGCACCAGGGAGCCACAGAGGCCAATGACGATGATCATTTGGCAGCTGGCATACAGAATGGTACTTGCGGGTGTACCCTCTCACTACTCTTTCCCTTCGCTCTAACTTCCAACTTCTTCTCTATGTCTTGGAGACTCTGATATATTTATTTCTTCTGCTTTATATACTATGACACTCTCATGGATTTGACCAAATTCTGTTTGCCTCTTTTGATCTCAGTTCTCCCTGCTAGGTATGTCATGTTCAATATTCATTAGGCATAAGCCAGGGTCAAGTCTTGGCTTCCTTTCAACTGTGATGCTTTACTGCCTCCACACCAGAGGAGGGTAAAGATATATAGAAAGCAACAGATAGCATTAGAGATCTTATGGGTATTGAAAGATTAATAAACAAGTATTGTGAACAACAACTTTCATAGTTTAGATGAAAGAGATCAGTTCCCTGAAAAGCACAATTTATCAAACTCACACCAGAAGAAATTAAAAAAAAAATCTAAGAGAGTAGACATATACCTATTAAACAAGTTGTATTAATAATTAATAACCTCAAACTCAAAGCACAGAGACTAAACGGGTCCACTAATAGGTTTCCCAAACAGGTAGAGAAGAAATTACACAGATTATTCCATAGCCAAAGATAAAAACATACAACTTTTCCCAGTTCATTCACTAAGACCAACATTATTGTAACACTAAAGCCAGAGGCATAGACACAAAAACAAAAGCCCACAAAAAACTACACACTAACATTTCTTGTAGATATAACTAAAAAATACTCAACAAAAATTAGTAAATCAAATTCAACAATAAATATAAGTAATCATTATAGACTATAACCAAGTGAGATTTATACCAAATGTATGAGGCCTGTTTAACATTTGAAAGCCAGATAATGTAATACATAATTACAACAGGGTCTACAAGGAAAAGTATCACATAATTATATGGATAAGTGCAAGAAAAGCAATTTACAAACTCTAGTACCATTCATGATTTAAAAAAAAAACTACTGAGAAAAGTACAAAAGAGGTAGAAAATATCCTCAACTTGATAGACTTGTGTACAAAAAACTACAGCTAACACCATAACTTAACTGGAAGAAACACAAAACCTTTCTACTAAGCTCAGGAACAAGGCAGAGTATACCCTCTCATCAGTGCTGTTAAATACTATAGTGGAAGGTTTAACCAATGCAATTAAGAAAAAAACTGAGGTGGTGCCACAAGAGAGAAAAAACTAACTCTTGAGAACTTTTGTTTTACTCAATCTTTTGCAGGATTTCATTAAAAGCATAACAAAACAAAACACCTTCATAACTAACCATATGTATTTAACACAGAGAACACATAACTATATATTGTTAATTAATATCCCTGTGTGGCTTTTAACATTTAGAGGGACATTGCTTCCAATGCCTTGCTACTTAGGTCTAATCACCACATCTTACACACACACACACACACACACACACACACACACACACACAAACACACACACACACACACACACACACACACACACACACACACACCACTTTGAGTCAGAGGCATGAATGGGCCATGAAGGAGAAATGGGGAACATGGAAAAAAATCACAAATATAGGAGTTAATTACACTACATCCAAAGTATAGTAAGACTGATTACTTTGGTTTTTTTCTTAAAGGTCAATTCATCTTAAGCAGCTGGGTATAAAGTATGTAGGCAGAATGAGTACATAGTAAGAAATGATGTCAAGGTACAGTATTGATTTAGTTACGGGTTGGGTGAAAGTTTGGTTTGTATAAGTGAGCTACAGGTGACACAGTTTTAAAAAGTCATCCCAATAGAAATAATCTATTTTTCTCCATAAATACCAGGTAGAAATTTTTTTTAAATGATGCTCAAAAATTCTTCCTGAGACTAGTGATTCTAGAAAGAATATAGGAGTCAAGATTTATGAACAAAAATTAATTGCTTTCCTGTATAACAGCATTGAACAGCTAGACTTGAATAAAACACTATTATTTACAGTATAACTTTCAAAACAAAATATTCAGTCTACCAAAATATGTATGCAATATATATGAAGAAAGCTGATAAAAGATATGAAGTAAGAGATGAATGATGGACAAATCATCCATTTTCATAGATATACGACTCAATTTTGTCAAAGCATCAACACTTTACCACTGCAAACTCAGTGTATATATAATTTCAGGAAATTATTTTGTGAATGTTGCCAAAATTACTAAAAAGTTTATATGGAAAAGTAAAAAACTCAGAATAGCCAAAACAACATTGAAGAATTAGACTAAAAATAAAGAAACTACAGAGCTTTAAAACATAGTGCAAAGCTATAGGTATCAAAACAGTGTGTTATTGACAAAAGAGCAAATACATTGATCAATAGATCTCAATCAATAGCCTAGAAATAGATTGACACATAGTCAATTGGTTGCTCTAAAATGTCAAAGATGATACAAGGAAGGAAAGTGTCTTTTCAACAAATGATGCTAAAACAACAGAGTACCCATGTGAAAAATATATACAACCTTTATTTCATTCATATAAATTTATTTCAAAGAGAATAGACATAAATGTGAAATGAAAAATTCTAAAATTCCAAGTTAACACAAGAGAAAACACAGAAGATCTTGGGAACTCTATGGGGCTTTAGAAACAATACCAACTTTGCAATCCATGAAAGAACTAAGTTGGTAAGTCACTGGCATTAAGAACTTTGCTCTCTGTATAGAAACTGTGAGTAAGGGCATCTCTGTTACCATCTGGAGACCCACAAGAGGGTGGGCTTCTAGAAGGGTATAATGGTGACTCTAGCTGAGACTCCTAGTAGCAACTGTCATGGAGATTGAAGATGGTACCCTTCAAATAGAGAGGACTCCTAGTGGAGGGAGGGGGACACCAACCCACCCACAAAACTTTGACCCAAAATTTACCCATGCAGGGATAAAGATAGAGCAGAGATTGAGGGTATCTTCAACCAATAACTGGTCCAACCAGAGACCCACCCCATGGAAGAGAGCCAACCCCTGACACTACTAATGGCACTCTGCTATGCTTGTAGAAAGAAGCCTAGGATAGCCATCCTCTAAGAGGCTCCACCCAGCAGTGGATAGAAACAGACACTGAGACTCACAGCCAAACATTGGGTAAAGTGTAGATAGTCTCATGGAAAAGTGGGGAGAAGGATAGAAGGACCTGGAGGGAACAGGAGCTCCACAAGAAGACCAATAGAACAAACTATCCAGGGCCCAGATGGCCTTGTAGAGACTGAAGCACCAACCAAGGACCCCATTCATGGACTGGACCTAGGTCCCCTACACAGATGTAGCCAATGGGCAGCTCAGGCTTCATGTGGGTCCTCTAGTAAGGGGAGCAGGGGCTGTCTCTAACATGGATTCTGTTGCCTGCTTTCTGATCACTTCCTCCTGGTGGGACTGCCTTGCCAGGCCACAGGGGAAGAGGATGTGCTCAGTCTTCATGTGACTTGATGATCTGGGGTGGGTTGGTGGAGGGGCTCTCTTTTTCTGAGGACTAGAGAAGGAGGGATTGGGGAAGAAGGAGGGAAGGTGGGACTGGGAAGAGAGGAGGAGGGGCTGCAGTTGGGATGTAAAGCGAATAAATAAATTAATCCATTTTTGCTTTGTTTTTGTTTTTTGGTTTTTCAAGACAGGGTCTCTCTGTGTTAGCCTCGGCTGTACCGGACCCCCCTTTGTAGACCAGGCTGGCCTTGAACTCACAGCGGTCAGCCTGCCTCTGCCTCCCGAGTGCTAGGATTAAAGGCTAGCACCACCACGTCTGGCAAATTATTCTATTTTTAAAAAGGAGTGACACACAATAATAATAATAATAATAATAATAATAATAATAATAATAATAATAATAATAACAGTAATAATAATAATAATAATAATTAATAATAATAATAATAATAATAATAATAATAATAATAACTTTGCTCTCTGAATGATCATATCAAGGCAAGAAGAAATGCTAGTGGCAGAAATTCTTACAAAGAACACATCTGATGGATTGTTATTCAGAACATAAATAATTCTTAAAACCCAGCAATAAGAATACAAACAATGTGATTAAAACCAAAGACCCTAACAGTCTCCTGACATAAATCTACAGATGTGGGGATGCTGAAGAAAGGATTCTTCATATCATTCTTATGTCACTGGAGACTTGCAAGTTAAAATGATGTGATGCTGTTACACTGATTAGATGTAGAAGACTGACAACTGCAAAATCTATTAAACTTTTCTAGTAGCAGGAACTCTTATACACTGATGGATAGCAGGCAAATTGACACAGGCCAACGTGCATACTTGTCAAATGGTTAATCAATTATTATTATTAAAATTACTATTAATCAGCTATGATCTATGGTATTTACCCATATGAATTGAAAATGTTTGCACTCACAAAAATCTGTTAACACGTAAAATATCTTTACTTATAACTTTCAAATTTTGGAACTACTCTGTAATGTGAACAAACAACAGAATATTATTCAGTATTAACACAAAATGACCTATCAAGCATGGAGAGACATAGAGGAAACTATAATTTATATAATTCATTGAAAAAAGCCTATATGGAATGGACAAATGGTGTATAATCCTAGCTATGTCAGCTTTCTGCATGTATCAATCCCCACCAATGGATATAGAAAGTAGATGTAAGGGGCTTGGCTACCCATACATGTCAGTATCCAGGTGGTCCTAGAACCAATTTTTCCAGGGATTGGGGGCATGACTTGTGTCTGACATCCTAGAAAACTTAAGACGGAACAATGATTAGAGGTTATAAGGGGTCCTGAGAAAGGTAGAGATACATAGGTACAGCACAAAAGATTTTTAGGGCAGGGAACCTATTCTGTCAGGTGCTAGAACTGTAGAGAAATGTTTGCACGCTTGTCTGTGTCTATAGAATGTAAAATATCAAGAGAAAACCGCACTGTGAACTATAGACCTTTAGGTGCTAATGATATGTGGGGATAACCTTGTCAACTGTGAGAAATATACACTCTTCCTAGGGGTAGTGCTCCTAAAGAATGTTGTGTGTATGTGGGAACAGAAGTGCACTGAAATTCTGTGTTTCCGCCTAACTTTGCTGAAAGAATTTGTTATGGTTTTGCTGTTGATGCCATTTGTCTTGATTTTCTTTGTTTTTGAGTAGCTTAGTCATTCCACACCACTGTAACAAAACACTACAAACTGTGCGGCATGGAAACAACAGAACTTTATTGTTTTGCTTAAGTGAGGCAGCAAGGCAGATTCCCTGTCTGGCAAAGCCATGCATTTTGCCTTACAAAAGGAACCTTCTTGCTGTGTCTCATGGTGGAAGGGCCAAAGCTGCTCTCAGAATCTTTTTCATAAAGACACCGAATCCTGTTCATTCACAGATGTTCTGCTCTGAGGACTTAATCTCCTAAAGGCCTTACTTTCTAACAATCATCACACGGAAGGTGTGGCTTTTAACATACAGATTGGGATAGGATGCTGGTCTGGTATGTAGGAGGGCGTATGTAGGAGGAGGGGAGTGGAATTTGAAGATAGAATACCACATCTTCCCATTTAGTGTGTGTGTGTGTGTGTGTGTGTGTGTGTGTGTGTGTGTGTGTGTATCTCTGTGTGTCTCTGTGTCTATATGTATCTCTGTGTGTGTTATGTCTGTGTGTCTGTGTGTGTCCCTGTGTGTTTCGGTGTGTTGTGGGTGTCTCTCTCTGTGTATCTCCTTCTCTCTCTGTGTGTGTCTCTGTGTTGTGTGTGTCTCTCTGTGTGAGTATGTCTCTCTCTCTCTCTCTCTCTCTCTCTCTCTCTCTCTCTCCCTCCCCTGTGTGTGTGTGTGTGTGCGTGTGTGTGTGTGTGTGTGTGTGTGTGTGTGTGTTGCAAGAGTGGACACTGAGGGTTGACTTTGACACATCTTTAAGTGCTTACTATCTTTTTGGTTTTTTTTTGAGACAACATTTCTCTTCTAACCTGGAGCTCTTTGTTTTGGATAGCTGGCTTGCCAGGAACTTCCTGGAATGTGCCTGTCTCTGTCCCAATAACAGAATTACAGACACATGCCGCCACACCTGGATTACAGACACATGCCAGCACACCTGGATTACAGACACATGCCACCACACCTGGATTACAGATACATGCCACCACACCTGGATTACAGACACATGCCAGCACACCTGGATTTATGTGGGTACTGCATTCCAGACTCAGGTTCTCATACATGCACAGGAAGCACTTTACCCATCAAGCCATCGGCCCTGTACATGATGCTTTTATTTTATCATCCTTCTCATACTTTATAAACACAACATTTTGTATATAATGTGTTTATGCACATATATGCATATTTTTGTCTATCTAAGTATATGTGCACTCAGGTCTATAAGAATATCAACCATGTTCAGACATTTTGTTTTTCAAGTAGCAATATTCTGATTTTTTCAGAACCAGAAAACTTTATGGAACACTACCATACTAACTATCTGGACCAGCTGCCTCATTTTAGGAAGAAGGAAACTATAGCTCAGAGAGAAGGGAGACAAGTTGGCAAAACTACAGCTAGTAAATTGGTTAGGGCTAGAAGCTGAGACTGCTAATAATTTTTCTGGTTTTGTTCCCTCTCCATATCTCTTTTTATTGTTCTCTGATGAAGTTGAACTGTATTTCAAACTACCACAAGGTCACATAAAGGAGAAAGATATATTTTAACATTATTTTCCTAGAGGTTTAATTTAGAAAGTTCTAATACACCAAACCAGAAGCAGAGATTCAGTCTGTACTCCTCTCAGACAGTTTCCACTCCTGGTGAGTTTTATCTGCATCTCACGGGACATTTCCACAGAGGGCTGCCCAGAAGAACTAAATCATGACCAGTATCGGCTGGAGGAGTCACTGGCAGAGACCCTAATAGACATCTCTCCAGCCATCTTATACATTTCAGGAGTAGTCAGCAAAACCCGGCCTCCAGGGACCATTAGTTTGAGGGAACTCTGCCAATTGCAGCATTATTTAGAAGACATATTTTGTATGTCCCTCAAATCCCACCGTCAAACTTAACTAGAGTGCTGAGCGTTTCAGGCATGTCAGGTTTGGGTCCTGGAACACTGGACTCAAGGCTATCCGGTGAGCTGGTATAGCAAGATCTCTTTTCCCTAGGCAGCATACATCCTCTCCATATGAACTCTGTATGTATATTCCCTAGGCAACATACATATAGAACATTCCTGTATAAGTCAGATGGTCTCCTGGGCTTGGGCTCTGACAGGAAGGGGCCTTTATAAGTCTGGACTTCAATTTGCAGCAACCATCTTTTTTGCTGGGTAAGGAAGGGAACACCAACCATATTTGAAGACTTAAACTCAAGACAAAAAAAAAAGTAAGGGTCCACACTTAACTTTATTCAAATTCCTCTTCCACACCCAGAACCTTGACTGACATCCTAGGAGAAATTTCTTGCACAGAGCAGCCTCACATAAGATACCAAGAACTATCAATGAGCCAGGACTTCTGGCATGGAGTCACTAGCAAGCCCATGTAATCAAAGTGCCATGGCTTTGTGTTTTCTGGATGACGAAGCCTTTGAAGTATCATTTGTTTCTTTAGACACTTTGTCATAATTCTGCTCCTCTTGGTAATTTTCTTGCTGCTTTGAAAAGTATACTTGGGTGGAAAAGCATCATAAGAAATTATTAAAACACACACTTCTTACTTAAAATTGCTTTCCTGTGCACTTAGTGTCATATTATAAGACTTTGGTGGTATGAATATCTATCATGAGAAAAGTTTAAGCACATTATTAAGATAATCATTTGCATATAGGTCTAGCATCACAAAATTAGCTTGTAGTGATGGCTACAATTAAGAGTTGGGCATTCCCTGTATAACATAGAAAGAATTTTTATTCTGCCAAACACTTTCATTAATTAACTTATTCATAATTTACTAAATACACTCATTCCCTTAAGAAGGTGTTGTAATTAGTATGTCAGAGACAAAATGTAGTTTGATTTTTTTATTAGCATACTTTTCAATAATCTCTTAATAGATTTAGATTAAGTTGGACAAATGAGGATCTTGCATCAACTTGCATCACTGTTGAGTGACTCAAAGCTTTTCTGAGTAGCGAGTGAGTGCAAGGACAACAGCTTTTCAGTGGTGTTGATGGAAGAGCTGCACTTGCTTGGCATTACCTTAACATGTCAGGAGCTGGCTGTTGAAATTAAAATAGTAATGCCACACACTGCCTACAAAAAGTGCTTATCACGAAAGTCAGAGTTTGGATCCTGCTTCTCTCTGCTTACGATCTGTGTGACCTGGGATTATTCAGTGTCTGTTTCAACTTCCTCATACATATAATAATTTCTTGGAAAAATAAACACAGACATTCTATAAGAAAGTGACTAAAAAGTTGGGACTTGTAACCATGTCTGTAGGTGGCACAAAGCTGGTAGCGCTGTGTCATAAATACAGCTTCAAACGCACTGATTGATTAGAGGGAGGAGCTAAGATGGCGGTAGTGGTGAATCTGCAAGGAAGAAAATTCTACAGTCTTAAAAAATTCGTCTGAACCAGCATCACAGTAGCTTATGAGAAAGAGCTTCTGCAAGCCTGAGGAACAAGGAGCTTACTATGAAGACAGTAAGACACGGCTACTTAATCTGTGTAATCTTATGCGACATAAACATATGCTGCATGTAAATCCAGAAAATTAAGCAGCCTAATGCACTTTGCCATGGCTGCATCCCATCTGGAGCTCCAGGTTCAGCTCCTAAGCAGAGGCACTGTCTTTTCAGAAGAAGATCTATACAGCAGCATAGCCCGAGAAAGAAATCACAGCGGAGTTGTGCTCATCTGGGAGGAAGGGGAGGAAGCTACGGACAATAAGACTAATAAAGACAAGATGCTCACATCCAACTACTGAGCAGGCCGAAGCAGGAAGGTCCCCACAAGTTTAAAGACTTAACTACAAAATGAGTTCCTAACTACCCCGGCCTATAGAGTAAGACCCTAGAGAAAGCCAGGGGTGGGGGGAGAACGTCCTCAAACATATAAAGAGAAATGAAGTTGAATAGTAATGTAATAATTAGCATATGCTAAGTTCTTAGTATAAACAAGATAGTCACTGTTATTATCAGCTTGTAGGTGAGAAACAGAGAGCACAAGGACTCTTAGTTACGGGCTAAAGTTGTATTATTAGTGAGGGGATGAAGCCAACTTTGCCTCCAATAGTCCAGCCTGGTTTTTGGACTGATACTAGAACTATTTATAAATTATTTCAAGCCTTACAGAATTGTGCATATTCCTCTAGTTCCTCTAAAGTCACGTATTTACTTCAACCAATGAAAAGTGAGCTTCCGTAACATTCATTACTTCTGTGTTCAGTGTTGTGTGCAACTTGCTATAGCTGTCCCCGCTGTTGATATGTGGGAATGGTCTTTGAAGGACAATGATGACCAAAACTTCCCTTATGACCCTTATAGAAAACTGGCAGATGTCAAAAAAAAAAAAAGTTCTTATTGTTTTGTTAAACCATTGATGCTTGGGTTTTGTTACTAACCATTATCTACTTTTTTTTTTTCAGACAGACATGAAAACCAAACCCATATACTTGAAAAATTTAAAAAATATCTCTGAATAAGGAAATGCTCTAGGAATACCCGGCAGATACTATACAGGCACGTAAGTCAGCTAACTTCCTAATCTAAGATGTCCAGAACTTGCTTCATGAGGTAGTGAGCACCCCAGTGATGACAACAGTGTTTAGACCAGGGCAGATGCCATTTTACACTAGTCTAGCAAAACAGATGTTTTAAATAAGAAGTTTCAATATCAGACATGTTTTAAACCCCTCCAATGTGCCAGGCATCCCAGGCACAGAGATGAATCCAAACACAGTCCATATACGCATAGGAGTAACCGTCAAGTATAGAGCTAGATAACCTCTGTGTGTGTGTGTGTGTGTGTGTGTGTGTGTGTGTGTGTGTGTGTGTTTTAACAGTGTGATTAAAGAAAATTAGAGATAATAACATGGCCTGCATGAAGCAGACAGCAAGCCTGAACTTAAAAACCCATGTAGCTCTGGAAACCCTGCTGATGTCTAAGTCGTATTATTATTTTCCAATTAGGAGCCAAAAAGTATAGAGTTTGTGAAGGGGAACAAAGCAAGAGAATTGCTGGGTTTAAAGGAAGAACGTTTTTTCCCTTTCTCTAGTTACCATGCTTCAATCTTGCAAACCAAGCATATTATCTGGCTTACATCAGGGGTGTTCCAGCAACGGGAGTACACTGACTCACAGCAATTGTCTCTGACCTTTTCCACTCCCTCCTGCCCCGGTTCGTGCCAGGAAAGGGGACATTTTAAGAGTGATGAAGTTAAACATGTAGAGAAGCAATTACCTTTCCATAGAGGGCTATTCTTCAGTTGAGAAATCTGCCAAAAAAAAAAACAAAACCTTTCTAAAATACCAGAAGCTTTCCCTAAAAGGGCTAGTGGGCTGGGCCCCCAGGAGTCTCAGACTCAAAGGAGGCTGTGAAAAATCACAAAGCAGATGAGTAATTCCAATGGATACTGAAGCTGCCTTACAAAGGGCCTTTGCCCCCCCCCCCCCCCAGCCCTCGCCCCTACAGAGCACGGGTTTCGGGTTTTGTTTACCTTGGTTGGTTAACAGTACTTAAAAAATTTTTTGTTTGTTTGTTTTTTTAAACTATCCACAAATCGAACTAGGGAGAGATAAGCTGTCCTTGCACTATCTCATTGCATTTTAATGGAAAAACAGCTCAGCGCCGGGTGAGTATTAACGGTAATCACGGTGAAGCAGACATTTCCATTGCAGGATATTATTCACGATGGCATTAGTGAGGAATAATACGTGGGGGATGGACTTTGCAGGGTGAGGTCATCCGATTACTACTGTTCCCCAACACAAACCCCTAGGACTTGAAGTTTTGACTCCTCCAGACCGGCACCAGACCCTGAATTTTCTAAATCATGCCTCTGGCTTTCTAGGAAATAAACACACAAATCATCGCAGTAAGCTCAGACAGTTCAGTGTGGCGTGAGTTTCTCTAAAACACACAGAGGAAATTAGCATTGACACATGTAAGTGCAGCGGGGGGCCGGCAGCTCGTGCTAGTTTAATATGCACTCTTAACGCCCCTGCCTATTTTCAAATACGTAATATTTTTACGGAGACAGCTGCATCCCTTGGGACCCAGGCTGTGTACACAAATATACTCTTCATAAACACAGATGTGAAACGTCATGCTATGACAGAAGTGAGGCACAGAGATTTGGGTGCTCAGTGGCCCCACACCCAAAAGTTTCAGAAAAGTCAGAGAGGAGATAGCTCAAGCGCCCTGCTTTAATCCAAACTCTATAGAAATGACCTGGCTTTCCTAGCATCAGTCTGCCTTCTGCCCTGGTGACCTGGATTGAGTTTTAATCTGGGGCAAAGGGGAACTAAAACAATTGTGCTGTTAGTTCCTCAGAAGGAGAGAGAGTCTGGGAATCACTAAACCTTCCTAGACCGGCAAGGTTGACACACCCACCCAGAACTAACCGGCCAGTGGGGGCAGGGGTGCAGCTGGACCGCCGAGGTAAGACCCAGGCCTGAGACCCTTGTAGTGCACATAGGAATATGTTACAATTGGCAACACGTGAGAACTCCGGGCCGGTGGAGGATGCCCCTTTTCTCAGCCCAGTCGCCCATCTTATAAAGTGTGAGCAAGAAAGTTATATCCGGGCCACGGTAGCTGAGGCAGAGCAGTGGGCGATGGCCAAGGGAGGAAAAGCCCTCAGGCTGCCTTACCTTGTCCTTGGGACCGAGATTTTGCAGGACTTCCTTGCCGGTGGCGCTCCGGATCTCCACCCCGGCCGGCTTGGGTGACTCAGGAGCCGGTTCCCTGCTCTCCTCTCGGCCCTGGCCCCTGCGCGGGTCTCCTTCCACCCCGGGCCGGCTCCCCGCGCCACGGCCGCTGCCCTGGCTGCTCCGGGGAGTCTTGGCGCCGCGCTGTCCCACGCTAAGGGCATCGAAATCCAACGTCTTGCTCTCGAAGGCTCCCTCCACGTTGCAGAACATGCCGCCGTACTTCTGCCGTGGGACCTGATCTGTGGTGCCCGGTCGGGCCAAGTACACAGGCAGATCGTCCTCGTGGGAGCTGTCCCAACCCCTTCGGCCAGAAGCCATGGTTCAAGCGACAGCGGCTCGCGCGGGCTTTCTTCTTCAGAGGCTGAAGAGAGCAGCGGCCGGCAGCGTGCACACAGCCACAGTGACGGGGTGGGAGGAGGCGCCTGAGCCTTCGCGCCAGAGGCGGCAGTGCTGCTCCGGTTCCCGCCTGTCCCCAAACAGCCAAGCTAGCGAGCAGCAATTCAGGCTCTGATAGCTCCCGGACGACCGCCCGCTCCGGCCTCACCTCCTCGGCCACCCCCAGTCCTAATGCTTCCTCAGCTCCCGTTCCAGTTCTTAATCCAAACTTCTCCAGCGCGCACGTAAGGACACACGCTTCCTGGTCACGCCAGCTCTCCGCACTTGATTCATAGTTAGCTACAATTCAGATATCTTAGAAATAATTCAGACTGAAAAACTTGGCTACACGGGCACACAAACTCTGTGTGTCTATTCGAACCCCTGGCCTACACACACACACACACACACACACACACACACACACACACACACACAACAGAGAGAGAGAGAGAGAGAGAGAGAGAGAGAGAGAGAGAGAGAGAGAGAGAGAGAGAGGATCCTGTTACTACCCACAGCCCAGACTGCCTCATTCAATCTGAAAAATTACACCCAGTTCCAGAATCTGTCTCAAGAACCTTCACCTTCACATAGCAAGTTCCTGAACTGGGTTACACATAAACCTCCAACACGCGCACGTGCACAAATATGCATACATAATGCACCTGCCAGGGCCAGGGAGAAAGCCTCTAACTTCACTGGCAATCACAAACGTCTGTAATTATCTCGCCGACACCCGTTCTTAACTCACATATGCTACCCCAGAGTCTGCTTTTACCCAACTTAAATTTGCCTCAGACACAATTACATCGGACCACAGACAGAAGTACGTTCCCAGATTTTATCTTACAAAGTGTTTATAAATAATATCTTGTCCATCAAACAAACTGCAGGCTTCTACTTCACATAGTGACGCAGCCAAAATAGTCACCTCTCAGAATCTCACACTTAGGTAAACACACAAGCCTAGATTTACCAAAAATAAATTAAAAAAAAAAAAAAGTCAAGCAAAGGATTTGCCTTCCATGTTCCCTATACCCAGAGACTTCACCTTAGTGTATGCATGTGCTTATATGTGCATGTATGTACAGCATCTCCCACACATCCAGCTGTGTAGATCCTGACCCAGGTGTTGCTATGTGAAACAGAATCTACCAACTATAGAGTTGACTTTGCCCCAGCATGCACAGCCTAAGCCTAGAATGAACAGTGCCCTGGTTTAATGGGGTCCCTTCCAGAAATGCATTGTTTACTCTACTGAGGCGAATCAAGAGTCTTTCTACTTTTTAAGGAATCCTAGAACAACCGTGACACAAATGGATGGGACCCATCTTCATCATTCCTAATGTCCACCTAGGCCCCACACACTGCTCTGTACTGCACACCTAACTTGACTCTCGGAGTTCACTTCCCTCTGACCTCCTCAAGCCCCACAAAGGGAGAAGTTTGTTTTGTTTTGTTCACCTTAGCATATGATCTGGGCAGGACCTATATATAGGTATATAACAGATGATGGGTGAGTCCCTTCTAAAAGATGACAACAACATCGAGGGACATTAACGGAGCTCCTGTAACTGTTTCATAAGGACTAACTCAGTGCTTGTGGGTCCATGGTGGGCTTCTCTGTGGACACAGGTGGTCTTCAGAGGCACTTATTTGCACTGCATTTGATGAACCAAAACACTAAGCCCCTATTTCAGAGTGGGATGTAACTCTGGGCCCTGTGACACTATGGATATTCAATAGCAAGCTTTTGACAATAACAAAGAACTAGGGAGTGAAATTTGGTCTGAATTAAAGGCAACAACAGGTGTTAACGTAAAACATACCTATCTGTACACAGTGAATAGAAAAGACCCTTGCTAAATGTCTATGCGCTCTATGAAAACCATGCATGGTTTCTTAAACATCCTCTGAGAAGCTGATACTTTTTAGCAACTGCTGGCTCATGATGGACCAAAGAGTTTGCTGAGAGAAATTGGAGCTACATCCATTTGTAGTTCAGGTAACCTGTTTCCTTGTACCCTTTCCATTACTCTTAATGCCTCTAGGTTCCAGACCATTGCTTTGTACACTGTTGCAGGCCCCCTGTCGGTGAAACACAGTTTTAGTGAAGGAGAAACAAACGGAAACAGAACAGATAGTCATAGAGTTCTGAAGACTCTACTAGAAATGTCTAGTGCTATGTTCTCTACAAGGACTTTTTTCTCCCAACCAAAGTTTTTGTAAACCAAAGTTTCTGAGCAAGTGCTCAGATTTTGATAAAGTCCTAACTTGCAGCAAGTAATATATAAAATGTATAAAGTTTTCTTTGAGAGGGGCCTACCTTCTGATGTGACACACATTTGCAAGTGCTCATGCCTGTTGCTTCCAGGCATGCACAGCAGATTGTGAAGTTGTAGGTATATCCGTCTTTCCCCCTCCCCCCGAAACAGGGCTTCTCTGTGTTGCCCTGGCTGTTCTGGAACTCATTCTGTCAACCATACTGGCCTTGAACTCAGAGATCTGCTTGCCTCTGCCTCCCCAGTGCTGGGACTAAAGGTGTGTGCCACCGTCACCTGGCGGAACCCTCATTTTATAGTTCTATTTTCTCATTACTTTTTATAATGCAATATGCGCGCCCAGTAATTACACTTGTTGGCCAAACATCACATCTCAAGTCAGCCACTGTGTATACACACATGTGTTTAATTAGGCAAGCAAGCAGTGTATTATCTGAAAGACCAAAATAAGAATGGCTGTTCTGACTTCAGTTCTGCAAGTATGTGGCCTTCCTCATGTTTCAGTGCTTTGTGGGTTTCTCCTACATGTCTGATGCGCTCATTCCACAAGCTTATTCAAGGTTTCCGTCTTTGAGTAATAATACACCAAGCTAAAATGTTCATATGTATTGACTTTACCTGTAATAATTTGATAAGATTATTATTATCACTTCTCCTTTTTTAACCAACAGAAAAGAGTGAGTTTTTTGTCCAAAATGTCAAAGGTAGCATTTCAAACTGGTACTCAAACATTCTACTGGCTGATTGTGTTTTTTGTTTTGTTGTTGGTGTTGTTTTTGGTTTTGGTTTTGTTTGTTTGGTTTGGTTTTTCTAGACAGGGCTTCTCTGTGTAGCCTTGGCTGTCCTGGACTTACTTTGTAGAGCAGGCTGGCCTCGAACTCACAGAGATCTGCCTGGCTCTGCCTCCCCGAGTGCTGGGATTAAAGGCGTGCGCCACCGTGCCCAGCTTGGCTGATTGTTCTTAACCATCATTCTATGGTGGAGTCCACTCATAAGGATAAGAGAAATCAATCTGGACAAGCAAATGTAAGGTATTAGACAACTACCCAACTCTAAGTACATGCCTTGCTCTTATATGGAAGTTAACTTTAATATAAGGACTTATACAAACAAATATTCTATCACTTAAATGTGCTAACCTTGGGAACACATGGCATTTGTGTCATATCTCTTTTCAGTAAGAAGAGAAATGTGATGATCACACATGAGAAGGGCAGTAAGTCTGCAAGCAGTTAACCAACACTATCCAGGAAAGTAATTACTCAAAACAAAGCTCAGAACAATGAACTACTTCTGTAACACCGGCAGATGAATAAAGCTTTCAACTTGTCACAGCAGATCGAATTTGCATTTCCTGTGACTGCAGTAAAGCCCATGCCACTTTGCACTGGGATGACTTGTGATAGAAGTCCATAGCATATCCGATTATAACTTCAGAGAAATGTTTTCCGGAGGCATCTTCTATTACCCATAGATCAGCAGAAAGCAAGAATGGTTAAGCAGTCAGCAGTGGTAAGCTGCATGCAGTCTCTGTAAGGCAACACAGAATACTCTCTATGTAAAAAAAAATTGTACCACATTCTTATGTGACAAAACAACAACAGAACATAAAATTCAGTGCTCACTAAGGCTGTGGGTGCATGCTGGAAAATCAAAGGAGAAGCAAACTATTATATAGTTTGCATTGAGTCAACAGTAAACTTACTTGTTTACTTTTTGCAGAGTTTTTATTATATAATCATAAACTTAGTTCTATACTACAACTAGCCTTATGGAGCATATAGGACTAGAAAAATAACTGAAGAAGCACAAAAGTTACAGGGTATTGCAAGCAGGTGGGATGAAAGAACATTTCCTTGAGTTGCAGAAGGGACTGTCTTGCAACTGAGAAAAATAAATCAGATAAATTAAAGATGGCTGTGTCATAATGGCCATCTCCCTGCTGGTTCATCCATTCCTGACACAAAGTGGTCCACGCCTTCCATCATACTCACTGTTTTTCACCCAAAAGACTGAGTGTCTGTCATACAGCCACTCTGCCTTGACATCACAGAGGAAAAACTGAAAGTCATTTGTGGGCTAGCTTTTTCTTTGGACAAGATTCTGGAACCTGCACATTTCTGGATGAAGCTCTCATGGAGTTACCCAGCCTCCGTCTGGATGGAGAGGACCCACTGCCAGTGTTATTGTGTGGTCAAAGTCATCATCCTGGCATATAATGATTCTGGAATATTTCTTTGGCAGGCACATAGGATAGTGTTATTTATCTCAGGCTGGCTTTGAACTTGTGACACTTCTGCCTTAGCCTCCTGAATGTCTAGCTTTGAATCCTATAATACTCTGGGCAACCAGAGGAAATGAGAGCCAAATTCTTTCTCTTCAGTGCCCAGAGTATAAAAGTTTCCTGCTGTTTTTAAAACCGTGTGTACAAACAGCTCAAAAGAGATGCAGCCGAAAGGCTGACAGTTGACGTGAAGATGACGAGTGCGGTCAGTTCACTGTGGCTACCAGTGGGCAGCTCCAGGCGACTGTAGCAGCTGCAAGATTGTGACAGTGAATTTAACTGGGTCTAAATATAACTCATCTTCGGTGGCTACAGAAACATTGAAACTATATCATCTTTTTCATGTTCTATGGAGAAACACTAGATGCAAATGAGGCAGTATTTACAAAATACTCTCAGATGTACAGCAATCCTTATTTCTCCCAGATGCATAGTTAATGCCAAGCACAAGGTTTATCACGCTAGCCACGCTGTATACCTTTAGCTTTGCAGAATTTTGCAGAGGAAAGTGGAACACACTATAATGAAGTTTGGGATAGATAATAAAAATCATCGCTTTCTTTCACATACCTTCATCTGCTTTATGAATTTCTGGTACCTTTTAAGTTCTTTACACACTTCTATGTTTTTAAATATATGTATGTAGCAAAAGAAACTATGAGAATACATATAAACTATTAAATTATTAGAAAGCATGTCATTAAGATTATAGGCAGTTTTTCAGTTTTTATGCATTTCTGTATTTTTAAATATATTAACAAGTATGAGCTACTTTTATAATCACAAATCACATTATTCTTAATGTGTGTCCAAGGTGGTATTTTAGCTAAAAATACACGTACTGAGCATGAAGCAAAATGTTTATAGAAAACTATTGATCTAAACTAGAGTATACTAGTCTATTAAGAAGACATAGTGCTGAAAATATGAAGTGAAAATAGGACGGAGTCATATTTTCCTTGCCAGCTCAGACCCTCATGCACGGCACCTCTGCACTGGGCAGCTGAGTAGGGAAAGGGTTGTGATGAGGATGCAAAGTGAGGGCTTGCAAACGTGCTCAAGGTAAGACGTTTCCACCAGACAACTGGGTAATAAGACATGACACAATCATGCCCCAGGTGGGGCCTGGCTGGAGTTTCCTTTCTAGTGCTATATGCTGAGTATGCCTTCTTGATTTTATCATCTTCAAATGCTTTTTAGGCAGTGCAGATGCAGAATCCCTTTTCACCTTCACTGGAAAAGAGACAAACACATCTAGAAGCTACTGGCCACAATGATAAAATGGACATTCAGTCCCGAGCTCTGGTGTTCTTGTCTTCATGGCCCAGACTCACAAATTAAACGCTAAAATAAAGATCTCTACACAAGAACAGAAGGATAAATTGACTTACAGGATGTATCAGGCAAGAAACAAAGAGAAACACAAACTTACTACTCAGCCACCCACCAGCTCCAGCATATACTATGTTTCCAAGCTTTTACAAAATGGACCTATTTTATTTTTTTTCCCAATTACTACTTATGGTCTCAATCCATTCATAAATTAACCACATCAAGTTGATATTATTACAATGACAATCTACTGTTGTTTATTTGGTAGACAAGTCCCCTTGTTTCTGCCTCTTTAGCACTGGAATTGTAGGTTTATTTCTTCACACAGCTTTTACTGTATATGCTGGAGGTGTGAACTCACATGGTGTATGTGTGCAGCAAGCACCGTATCAACAAAGCCATCCTCCCAGATCCCAAATAAGCGAATGTTCTATTTGCTTTCAAGCACAATCTTTGGCCAAGGGTGAGGTACAAAGGGTCCCTCACTTTTGGAAAGCTGGAACTTGCAAAAGAAACATCAGGCATTCTCATCCTAAGGAAATCACAATGCATTACACTAAAGCAAATGGTCCTCTACTCCACATCTAAGATTTCTAAGATGTGTCTTCTGAACACTGGTATTCTCATCACGCTGACAGTATGTTACAGGTATCCTCAAGAACAAACCATCTTTCTTTTACTAAGACTACTTTTGGAAAGGAAACTTCCACATAACATTTTCTGAAGTAATTTTTCATTCAGTATTCCCTTGAGTTTAAACTAAGTAATATATAGGAAAAGCACACAAAAAATATGAGCGTAAAAGTGTATGCCAAACCTCCCCCAAATCTTTCCAAACCCACAAACTAGATGAGCATACTCATGATTCTTTCTAGAGGGAAACCAGGGAAAGGCATACGTAGCCAATACTAAAATTTGGGGGAACTAGGAAAATGGAGAATAATTTCACTGCATTGGCTATGGATTCTTGTCCAGGCACTTTTTTTTTTCCAATTTCATTTTTCTTTTAATACATAACTCTTTGTCTAGGCTGCACCCTGGAATGCCTTGTTCCCTGAGTTCTACTGTTATTAAGATAAATGGGTAGGAAACAGTATCCCTTAAATGTGTCCAAGCTTTCCGAATAATTTATATTGGAAACACAAAGGAAAGTACAAGCACACAATTAATTGAATAATGTATCCACAGTTTTCGTGTCTTATGAAGAAATATCAGGGTGTTTATGTAATTCATGGCAGGACTGTTAGAAAAACATGGACATGAAGTCAGAAAGCCTGAACCACAATTCTGGATCCATGAGAGGCTGACTAAATTTGGGGAATTACAGAAACTACATTTTTATTCTTTCATCAATGACATGGAAATAAACAGCTGTAATGTTAGGGAGGAAAAGCGATAGGCATTCTGTGTCAGGTTGTAATTGTGTTCTGTGAATGTTGCTTTTCTTTTCTTCAGGGCCTGACCCCAATTTTTGTAATCTAGTAGATGAATAATAAGTGCATTGAGTTAATGTCATCTGAAATATTCATTTTACAGAGGTAGAATAAAATAACTTATGTGGCCACTGGTTACTAACTGGTCTTGGGCATGACCAAAGCAGAGAATATTGTTTGGGAAGCCATATCAGATTGCCTTCCATTCTAATCATGATTTTTCTAGACATTTGTTGCTCAGAGGTATCTTAGTTCAATGGTATACTCAAATGCAAATATGAGATTTGTCTTGCAAATATTAGAGTACAGGCAAATGTTTTTCAATATTGACTTTTTAGAAAGGCTCCTATAAAAATTTATTCAGCTTTGACTATGCAATGTCTAAGAATTTACTTAATGTTTCCCAATGTTTGTTTTGTTTGTATCAATTGTTTCCACATTTAAAGTATATTGTCAGTTTGCAGAGTTATAAATAATCTTTTACCCAGTTAACACACTAAAAAATTAAAATATGTAAAGGCATAAATAAGTTACAAAATATCTATTTTAGCCATCTGCTGTAAAAGTCTGTTTGATAAGTTGTAGGAATAATTGTGGCATATCAAAATAGACTAAAAATTAAAAAAAATTTTAAATCATACATTTATTCCATATATGCAGGAGGACTTTTAATAGAAAATGAGTTTAAGTACCATGAAAACCTTATTAGGTAAAATGTTTTATTTTAATATAATAATTTATTTTTGTTTTAACTTGAGCTTTGTTTAAAAATGAGATCTCACAATAAAATATTGACTGACTTAAGATATAGATAGGCATCACTGCATGTGTAAATCAGTGCAGTAAGACTGCTGGGCACACGCTTCAACAATTACTTGTACAAAATAAAAATATAGATGTAATATTAATAGTTGGGTTATTCATTGTTATGACTATAATTTTTGACATTATCTGGAAAGTTCATATTTATATGTAAGTCCAATAATAAATAATTAGCACATCATAAATCATATAATGATGATTCATTTTGCCATGCACATAAGTGTGTGTCTGTGTGGGTATATGTATGTGCATGTGAGTGCCTACAGAGATAAGACGTATTGGATCTCTATTGGTGCTGGAAACTGAACTCAGGTCCTCTGCAAGAGTAATTTGTGTACTCTTAACACTGAGTAATCTCACTGACCTGCTAGTAATATTTATAACTGGCTGCTTTAATTTGGGAAAAGGCATACATGAAAATCCCTTGTGGGGAAGATAGATATAATTTTACTTAAAGGATAACATTCCCAAATTGTGATGTACTTAATAATATAAAAATCAAGTCTGCTTGATTTGTGGTTCTTTTTCTTTCCTTTTTTCAGACCTTTTGGTAATACAGAATGTCAGGAAAACCATTTGGAAATACATGTTTTGTAAAATAAGTCTTCTCCTCCTCTTCTTTTTCTTCAATTTTTTAAAAACCTCCAAAGATTGACTCTTTTTCTTCTCTTGGAGTCCTTCTCTAGGCTCACTGGTTGGTAACAAAATTTAGTTCTTTACATTTCCAAGTGCAATTCTGTTCTGACGTTTTCTCATCGGCTCTGAACAGGAAACATGCTTAGCTGTTAGAGTCTACCTCTACGCTTGCCATGTGAGGCCTTTCCCAGGCAATTTGTCATGATTTGCTTTTCAGTCTCAAAGAGACTTGCTATTTCTTTGACTCACTACCCAGGAAGCCTGTTATACCTTAAATCAGTTAGCCAAGAACCTTAATTAAAACTGCTAAATCCAGCCGGGTGTGGTGGCGCACGCCTTTAATCCCAGCACTCAGGAGGCAGAGGCAGGCGGATCGCTGTGTGTTCAAGGCCAGCCTGGTTTACAGAGCAGGTCCAGGACAGCCACGGCTAACACAGAGAAACTCTGTCTCAAAAAAAAAAAAAACCAAAATAACAAAAACAAACCCCAAATGAATGGCTAAATTCTTTCTGAGTGGCACCTGCTTTGGTGTTTGAGAAAATAATCGGAAGTGTGTATGAGATGAGTGGGGCTCTTAGAAGCTGTCTTGAACTCCTTGCTATACTGATACACATGACAGAAACTTAAATAGGTGAAGAATCCCCATTGCCGCCCTTACTCTATGGAGAAAGTTGTTGCAACCGAGATATGTGGATTGCATTTTATGTGTCTATATAACCTGCCCAACGCACAGCACTTAGTAATAAATAATTCAGAAAGTTTCAAAATGTCTGCTGCTTATTGTGTTGTAAGATGACTGCGAGGGTATAGATTTGATTCCATGACCCAAAATAGCACTTTAGGTTTTTTTTTTTTAATTTATTTTTAAAGTTGTTTACATTTAGTGTGTGTGGGTGTGGGTGTGGGTGTGTGTGTGTGTGCGCGCGCGCATCTACATGCACTTTTGTCAAAGTGTGTATGTGAAGGTCAGAGGACAACCCAGGAAGAGGCAGCTTTCTCCTTCTACCATGAGGGCTCCAGTGGATGAACTCAGGTCACCAGGTTTGTTAGCAAATACCTTTATTCACTGAGCCATCTTGCTGGTCCCAAAATAACATTTTAGTGGGGAAAAAAATCTCTTCGTGGTATATTTAGAGCACAATCACAAATGCACAAGAAAATGTGCAGGCACAACTCAGGGTAATATGCAATATATTACGCACTGATTCAAGTATGGTACCCTATCTTTTCTTTGAGTTAAATTGGTGGCTGAGGGCGGTCCTAGAGTTTCAGTTGCTGTAATAAACACCATGACCAAAAGAAGCTTGGGTAGGAAAGAGTTTATTTCTCTTATCAAAGGACTTCAAGGCAAAACTCAAGGCAGGAACTCAAAGGGCCTGGAGAATTGCAGTTTACTGGCTTGCCCATAGCTTGCATAGCCTGCTTTCTTACAGCATCCAGGATCACAGGCCCAGGGGGTGGAACCACCCATAGTGAACAATGCCCTTCCATGTCAACAATCTATCAGGAAAATGATCCACAGACTTTCCTATGGGTCAGCCTGGTGGAGGAGGCATTTCCTCAGTTGAAGTTCTCTTTCCAAATGACTCTAGTTTGTATCAAGTTGACATAAAATGAGAGAGTACCGTGACTTATGAACTAGTAGAAGGAACACAGTAGTGGACCTAGATTCGGCTCATGTAGTACAGTTCCTAGCATTGTGCTCAGACAGGCTGCTACAGTTCTCTTATTACGTCTACAATGGGACAATAGACTCAGCCTTGGCTTGTTTTTTTGTTTTTGTAACTTATTTTGTAACTTTATTTTCTAACTTTAGGTCCTGACCTCAGTCCCACTCCTATTCTCCCCCTCCCACGCTACTCCCCCATACCCCCTCCCCTTCTCATCAGAAAATAGGAGCTCCCCTCCCAACCCACCCCAGCACATCAAGTTACGTCATGACTGAGCTCCTCCTCATCCACTGAGGCCAGGCAAGGCAGCCCCATTAGTGGGAAGTGATCAAAAGCAGGCAACAGAGTCCATGTCATAGACAGCACCCGCTCAGCTTATTAGAGGACCTACATGAAGATCAAACTGCCCATTGGTTGCTTATGTGTAGGGGGCCTAGGTGCAGTCCACACATGGTACTTCTGTCTCTGTGAGTCCCCATGGGCTTAGGTTAGTTGTTTCTGTTAGTCTTCTTGTGGCTTTCTTGTCCCCTCTGTGTCTTTCATTCCTCCCCCACTACTCTTCCACAGGACTCCCCAGCTCCACCTAATGCTTGGGTCTGAGTCTCAGCATCTGATTAGATCAGCTATGGGCAGGGGGGTGGCGGGGGGGGGGGGCTCTCAGAGGACAGTTATGCTATGCTCCTGTCTGTAAACATAGCAGATTATCATTAATGATGCTAGGGGTTGGCTCTCTTGCATGAGGTGAGTGCCACGTTGGGCCAGGCAATAGGTTGGATGTTCCCTCAGCCTCCACTCCATCCTTATCGCTGCACATCCCGCAAGCAAGGCAAACCTTGGGTCAAAGGTTTTGTAGGTGGATAGATATTCCCCTCTCACCACTATAAGTCCCGTCTGGCTAAAAGATGCCTTCCTCAGTCTTCACATCCTCCACTGCCAAGAGGCTCAGTCAGAGTTACCCTATATGCTCCCAATAGCTTACCCTGTCACAGGTCTCCAGCTTGTCTCAGAGATGCCCTGGCCCTCAGTTTCCCTTTTCTCTCCAAGCCATCTTACCTCCCCTACCCACTCTCCCCACATCTGATCCCCCACCTTGTTTCCCTCCCTACACCCTCTCCTATGCAGTTCCCTCTCCGCATCCACTTCTGTTGGCTCTGTTTCTTAACAATTAGACTTTATTATACAACCCAGCTATCCTACACAAGAGGGGGAAAAGGTTAAAGGGAAACAAAAGTGAACCTTCTGGTGTCTGCTCCACGGGACAGGTCCCTAGGTGTCTCTGGCCTGTATGCTGGTCCTTTCCCTGATCCACATGCGTTCCTGCTCTGTCCAAACCTGCAGTCTTCTTCCGTCCTTTATGGGATCTGATGGCACCTATACACAGCGTACAGCTGACAGCTATAGGGCATCTGAGGGCATCTACACACACTAGATATTCTCTCTCTCTCTCTCTCTCTCTCTCTCTCTCTCTCTCTCTCTCTCTCTCTCTCACACACACACACACACACACACGCACAAAATTGAAAGTAAAATAAATCTTTAAAAATAATGTTATCTATATGTATTAATAGTTGATAAAATAAAAAATCATGGTTGAAAATTATACAACTCAAAACTTGAAAGTTCACAGATACATTCATTATAACATCACACTCATTTGTTCACTTACCACCTTGGCTGCTTTTGTGAGCAACAACAGGGCTAAGTAATGGCAGTAAACACTAAATAAGCACCTACTACTAAAATTATTTAATACCTAACCTTTTATAGTAAGTCTCCCAACCCATGATCTATAGTTTACACAGCTAGGTTAATGGGTGTTTGTGGATACAGCACATCTCGGGGGGAGGGGGGCACTTTGACAATAAACATTGGGAATCTTAACTGTGTGGAAAGCTGCATTTCTGTCTCCCCTCCCCTCTCCTCTGCTCCCCTCCCCTCCCCTCCCCTTCCCCCAACCCCGTGATTCTGTTGTACAATGCTCTCAACCATTCTGGAATGTAAGAGTTTCTGGCATCTCTAAATTGAGGCCATCTGTACTAAATTTTTCTTTAGATGTTGACCTTTAATTTTAAAAGCATAATGTAATATTATATTAATTATTTGACATGTCATACAATGTAGTTTTACCGTTTTGTCCCACATTCCTCCTCCTGACTCTTCCCAAATTCACTATACTCCTTCCATTCCCTCTCAGCTTTGTGTTCTTAGTTTGTTTGCTTGTTAATAACCCCTTAGCCAAATACTTGCTTCCCACATTCTCATAAATAGGGGGCAATCCACTGGAGCATGGTTGCCTGACTAGGGGCCCATGTTCTTAAAACACCTTCTGAGAAGGCATCAACTTGCTAGCTCTTCTTCCCCTTCCGTGATACCATGCTGACTGATATGATCTTGTGCAGTCAACCACAGCACAGGTTGATGAGTACCGTGGTCCTGTCATATCCAGAAGACATTTTCACTCTGGTCTTTTCTGACTTCTGGGTCTTATAATCGTATCTTCTATCTCTGTGAAGGACATGAACTAACTCTCTCTCTCTCTCTCTCTCTCTCTCTCTCTCTCTCTCTCTCTCTTTTTCTGTGTGTGTGTGTGTGTGTGTGTGTGTGTGTGTGTGTGTGTGTGTGTGCAGTGATATAGATGTTCTTTTGTGGCTGAGGAGTACCCTGATGCTTATTTGACCACTTGTGAGTTTCTACAGTAACCACAGTCATCTACTACTATGAGGAATACAATGACTACTACTCATATACACATAGAGAGCTGGACAGCAAAGAGGAATCTTTCTGGTAAGTACCAACTTGATCACTCTATGTTTGATGACCAAAAAGTTTGTCTTCAACAATAGGGTCTACCCATCAAGTTCTAGAGGGAAACAAGAGCGATAGAAATGGCAATAGCCTATACTGTCTGAAGAGTATCTATGACACATTTACCTGACAACAGGAGGGAAGGCTTTCAACACCTGGCATTGGGGTTTGTATTTGGCAGCCTATGGCTGTTAAAAGGATCATTATCTCCTGTGTAGATTAATTCCAATTAAACTCTTTTATATGTATAAAACGTATATGTGAAACTTATATTAAATAGTAGAATCCCGTATGTTTTTTCAAACACACTTTTTGTTAGTTACCTCTCTCCTGCCCCTTGCTCCACCCTTCACTTTCATCTCTCTCAAATATTTCCTCCATGTTACTACCCTTCTATTCTCAAAGCAACTATGTTAAACTACATCTCTCCCTTAAGATCACCCTCCAATGCCCCCTTTCTAGTTTTGTGGTTTCTACAGGTGCTTCAAATAAAACACACAAAAATATAAAGACACCAGTACAAAAAAATTAAATAATCCACATACCAGTAGGAATATATAAAGTTTGCTTTTCTGGGTCTGGGTTGCTTTACTCAGTATAATGTGTTCCAGCTGCATTCACTTACACAAATTTCATTTTCTTTTATAGCTGAATAAAATATCCATTTATCAGCTGATGGATATCTAGGAATTTTCCATGTCCTACTATGAGCAGAATAGCTATAAACATGGATAGGCATGTGTCTCTTTAGTGGGAAATAAATTTCTTTGGCCTAAGAGTTGAGGTTTAATAGTATATATACTTCTAGATTTTTTTGAGCATCAATACTGATTTCTATAGTTGCTGTACCAATTTGAAGTTCTACAAACAGTTCCTATGAGTCCCCAGCAGTCTATGTCCTTATCAGCATGTGTTGTCTTTTGTTTCCTTAGACTTAGATATTCTGATTAGGGCAAGATGAAATCTCAAAGTAGTTTTAATCTGAATTTACCTGATGGGTAAGGATGATGCACACTTAAAAAAAATATGTATTGGTACAAGTCTTGCACAAACTCAAACCACACAACATGCCACCCTGCAGTGGGTAGGTAGATACTGTGTTCCACTCCTAGCTGAGGAGCTCTTAGAAGATGACAGCTGCTACAAAGGGAAAGCTAATTTTCTTAAAGATATGGCCTGTGATAGATTGACCATACTCTAAGACAAGCCTCCCACCCAACAGTATTGGGGTAGCAGAAATTGGACTCTGTGGGTTCTAAAGAAAAAGGAAAATGTGAGTTTGGGTGACTAGGGTAATGGATGAGTCTTGGAAATTTGGGGGGAGGGAGGAAGGAAAATAAATATGATAAAGATACATTGAGCAAAATTCTCTAAGATTATTAAAATATTATTTAAAACATAAAATGTATATAAATAAAATATTTATTACCCACTTGTTTTCTTCTTCCATAGCCCATTTTTAAGTTGTGCTATTTTCTCAGTGTTTAGGTTTTTGAGTTCTTTGTTTATTCTAGGCACTAATGCTCTTTCAGGTGTACAGCTGATAAATATATTTTTCTCATCCTCTCAGCTGCCTCATTACTAGATTAACTTTAAATCGTAAGTGTTGATACATCCAGCAGTGTTTCTATTGATCAAGGGTTGTGAGTATGGGCGTATGCTCTTTTAAATATTACCTCTGTTGTTTTGTCTTAATGTAGAGAAGATTGCCAGGTCTTACCATACAGTCCATCTTTAGGTGGACCCTCCAGTAGGAATTGTTCTTTCAGCATCGCCCCCTTCAGGGTCTGTTACTGCAGTGCACACACCTAAATGTAGTCTGAAAATTTACAGGTTCCTGTTCAAAAGCCAGCTATTCTCAGAACCCTCTATGCAAAGGCAATGGCCAGAGAGTGGCTGCAAATCAACCATTTGTGGCTTTTTCTAAACTGTATGAATTTTCCTTAAACCATATGTTGTGAATTATCTTAAATAATATTTTAAATAATTATTTGAGAATACCATATGACGTGTTTTGGTCATACTCACCTCTTCCTCTTCCAATACTGTGGGGTGTGGGACCTGCCCTGAAGTGTGGTTGACCTATGATGGTTTCCATCCTTAAGAAAACTGACTTTTCCTCCTCCAGATGCTCTTAGTTGCCAATAGTTCCTTAGCAAGAGGTAAGGCTTGAGCTTTACACTCCCCCCTGCCATCTTCATAATAGAATTTTTGCCTGACTTGAACTTGAGCAGTTCATGTTGAATTAACTATAGCCATAGATTAGCACATCTCTTCATCAGGGAACTATTTGTAGTAGATGGCAACTCACACAGAGACCTACAAATAGTAAATGTGCAGAGACTAAGAGACCGTGCAGCGCTCAGCCCTAAGTGGGACATCCATGTCATACTTCTTCCCCTCAAATCCCAGGAGTCATCTATGGCGAAAGGGTAGAAAGACTGTAAGAAGCAGGTGGCCAAGTTCAATAGGACACACCACAGGGTGGCTGCACATATAACTGTCATTGATGTAGCAGCATGTACAAGACCAACACAGGATCAAGCTAGGCAAAATATGCTATAAATTTAATTTTTTTAATTAGAAGAGTATCTTTATTTTATTTCATTGTGAGGAGCCAAAGATTTAAATTTTCTGGTAAGAGAATGATAATGGTAATAGTTCTTATGAGAATGCTCTCTCTCTCTCTCTCTCTCTCTCTCTCTCTCTCTCTCTCTCTCTCTCTCTCTCTCTCGTGTGTGTGTCTGTGTTTTCATCCTATACACATGTGATATGTAGATATGTGTGTGTGCATGTTGATGTGTATACATAAGATTGGACAGACTTAGGACCCCTCTTAGCTTCTGCTCTAGGGACAGGGATTCTGGGAAGGAAAAGTACAGTATCCCATGAAAGGACTACTTATTCTACCCATCTCTTCAGAATAGGGAAGGTGAGCCTGCCTTCCGCACGGCAGTCTCTTAGCCAAAGCCAGTGAAGAGCCTAGATGGAATATTAGGCCTACACTCTTGCCAGAGATTTCTACTCCAGTAGTAGACCCTCTACCAACTGGGTCGTTTTTCCAGACTGTCTAGCTTTATTGGGTTGTTGTTTTTTTCAGATTGATGGAAGTTTATTTAAACGCTGAGCAATAACTGACTGGTTAGGGCCACAGTGGACTCGGGAGCCAAACTGTGATGCCAATCTGTTTCTAAGGCAGGATTTCTTCATACATATATATATATATGAAAACTATAACCAGGTAACAACCAGGTAGCCAGGTGGGAAGCAAGGGGAGGGCAGCAGCATTACATTGTTTTGATTAGGTAAACACAAGAGGAATCGATTTTGTTCTGAGCACAATGTAACCAGGTAGCTAGACAAAGCATTTTAAGCTGATTGGCTGGGATTTATGGTAGGGGAGAGCTTGGCGGCTTTCCAGATCTCCAGAAGTAAAGAATATAGCAGGATATTGTAGTATTGATTGTAATAGAACATCATTTATCTTTAACCCAATCAGACCATGCATTTATCATCTATTGTTTTATTCTAAGCAGCAAGTATTGAATCTTCCTGTTTCAATCATGCTTTATTGGTTTTTAAAGAAACAACAACAATAACAACAGCAACACACACACACACACACACACACACACACACACACACACACACACACACACTCCAAAAAACAAAAATACCAAAAACTTTGCTTGAAATTTTAATTCCATAAGGCTGAAATCATGTTCTAAATGTTAAGGACAGTTAATCTATGAACAGATTAACACACAGATTAATTCAATTGTTATTTCTGTTTCTAAGTTTGATACAAACTGGTGCCTACTATTTCTCTGTATGTTGAAAGGCAGAGTCGGTGGACAGCCTCTGTAAAGAGACTAAGTGAGGAAGAAAACAGAAAGTCACTGATTAACTAAAAGAGTTTTACATATTCCTGCCATCTTGTGCCAAATGGCTTAGGTTTTCCTTTACAGGCAGAGGGAATCAAAACCACGTGAGATACAGCTCAGGCAACTCAATACAGAGATAATTAGGAGTTAAATTTTAATTTAAATTAAAAATTGCAAATGGTCACTTTGCCATCTGATGTATCTGTGATCGTAGTGACAACTCCCAGCAACATGGGAGAAAATAATAAGTTGAAGCTGAAAATAAAGCCTGGAAAATGATACAGAAAGGGTGAGCAGAACATGAAACACTTCTTTAGAGGATGAGGGCAACTGGATTCTAAAAAATGAGCAGAGAGAAGAGTGTATTGGGGAAATCACAGCCCAGAAGGAAATAAAGATAGCACAGCTGGCTCTTAACAGCAAATGCTTGACTATGAGCAGAGGTGGGAGAGCTAAGACTAGAGAGAATCATGCAGGTTTGTACGATGTACATAGTTAAGTTGGGACACATAATTTTGAACATGTAAAATATTTTATTAATATAAACACATTGGACCCAAAAATGTAGCTCAATATTAGAGCACTTGCCTGCCTTTCAGGAGCTTCTAAGTTTGATTTTTCCCCCCCAGCACTACAAACAACAAACAAACCAATAAACGCATGCATTAGAAGCTTAGAATAGGTACTTTAAGTAAAATTACATAAACAAAAAACATTTAGTGCTCAGTTCTTTCCCAGTAGACGTCAGTTATCGCCGTTGATAAAAATGTTGAGGTTATTTATGTTTTCTGAAATAGTACAGCGCATTTTCTCCCTAGTTTGAGATAGAACAGGGCAGAGTCTGGTTGGGACTTTAGTATTTTTTTATGCAAGACGAGCTGGAATTTG
Organism: Acomys minous; assembly: GCF_964271855.1. Classification (NCBI taxonomy): domain Eukaryota; kingdom Metazoa; phylum Chordata; class Mammalia; order Rodentia; family Muridae; genus Acomys; species Acomys minous. The sequence goes on along the minus strand of NC_140486.1, from coordinate 42,731,493 downwards.
ATACAAGATGAATAGGAGCCGAGCAGATGTGGATTCAAATCCAGGCATTAACTATTAGCTCTTTTGCCCACGGTCAAGTTTTTTAACCTCACTCCCTCCGTCTCCTCATCTGTAAATAGAGATAATGATATCTCATTCACCGAGCGTCAGGAGGGCTGAGCCCAGGAATATATGTGAAATAATTAACAGACTTTAACTGGCACACACAAATGGCTGTTTGTATCATTCATTACAAAGGGAGACACTGGACATGTGTGGGGCATGGGGAAACATTCTCAGAAGAGGCTCGGCAAGAAGACAATTGTCTCAGCTGGGTGTGAGTCAGTCTTGCTGTGCAGGGCCCTGCTTGCAAAGGAGTAATCCATGGGTGAACGGGGAAGCTGGCCAGCACCGCCTGATCCTCCGCGGCGCTGGTTCTAGCTAGGGCATCTGGGTGTGAGTGGAATACGAATCAGCCGCTCACTGTACGTTGTTATTATTCAGTCTACAAAGAGCAAAATGCTTGGTCAGGATTAATCATCCAAAAAGCCGAGTGACTTTAAATTCATTTCATTTGAATATGGTAATGAGACGTTTGTCATTTTTAATGACTCTTTGTGGGGAATTGCGGTATGGAAAAGGATTAACAAGTAATTCTCAGAGTATACCCTTCCCCTCCCCCCTCCCTTTTTCTGTATTGATGGAAGCTGGGTGTAATGCTTGGTGTGTATCCTATATGGCTACTTACAGTTTGGAGTGACTTACGAAAGGACTGTGTTGTTCTTAGGAAAGTGGGATGCCATTAAAAAAATCAAGATATGTCTGATTCAAATGGTGAAGTTTTGTTTGTTTGTTTGTTTTTACATTAATGATACCCGGGCACTGGCCCTAAAGATTTTTGAATAGTTTTCCAGAGTTCCGAAATGAAAAAATTATCAAAACAACTTTTCAAGATGGTATTTGCTGAATAAGTGATTACAAGTTTTGAATTACGGGTGTAATGTCTACTGGAGCAGTAAAACTGGACGATAAGTACCCTCCCCCACCCTCCCTATTGCACTCAGGACATTTCAGAACTAGGTTAAAAACAGGGAGGCTGGCCCACCACTTATGCCATCCTGGGGGAAGGGAGAGAGTTTTCTCTCCTGGCCTTTGTGATGCCAGCGATGCCTCACCATGGGGGCTGTGCGGCCGCTTCACACAACTGCCTGGGACCTGTCTAAATAAACAGGGCATTAGCCAGTGCTTGGATGAACTTGGCCACATCACTTAACCAGTTAACTTCAGAAGGTTACCTCTCTAAAGAAAGGCTGAAACAGTCTCTCCTTGTTTCATGTCATTCAATAGAGAAGAAGATTGCAGTGTTCCTTTGTCCTTCTCAGTGGTCATACCGCAGAGCTCCTCACAATCACCCATCCTTGCAGGACACTCACTCATGTGAGCCAGCCTTGAGGAGAGACAGAACAAAAGCAATTCTTTAAACATGAATGACCTTGTTGCCCACTGAGTGGAAGAGATATTAAAAAAAGCAAATAAACAAATAACAACAAAAAAGCCCCCCCCCCAACAACAACAACAAAACCCCAAAAAAACCAAAACAACCTTTTTGTCAGTCCTCTAAAGCAGTGAATTTTATACTGGGGGAAATCTTAAATCCTTTGATGTAGACAAGAGGCCCCCAGGCAATGTTATTAAGTAAACTTAAAAATTTGCTTATCTTGGCCAGTAAAGATACAAAATTCATAATTAAGAAACTTGAAACTCTGTAAAAAAAAATAAATACATTTTTTTTATGCTTTGTCTGTAGACCCGGGTGAACAACCGGGAGAAGAAGATAATTCATAGATGAAATTACATATTAACATAGTTAAAAATTATTTTGATGTAGACTAAACAAAACCAGCCAAAACAAGAGAGCTAATCATATAACAAGGAAAAAAAATACCTCTTTTCTCAAAAAAAAAAAAAAAAGACAAAGAAAAAAAAAAAGAGAAATATATAAATGTCCTGGTTCCTGAGACAGCACCTCCTTACAGCTGTGTCCAGTTCATGAGCTGGGGAGGTTATGTGGGTAACGCTGCTCCTCCAAACAGAATGTCACAGAACACGCAATATTTCTGCTTCCTGACTCTATATTTTCTTAGTTCTTAATCCTCTTTTTTCCCCCTTTTCTTTTTAATAATTGAGGCACCTACAAATGTCAGGAAAGGGATTATTCTTCATCATCCAGCAAGAAACAGAGATGAGAAGTCATTCAGGACCGGGAATGTTTCAGAAAATTTCTGAAATTGGCTAGAATGGGACTTCAAACTGATACTGTGGGATGGCCAACTCACAATTCTCCCTTAGTCCAAGTCACACAAGCAACAAAGGAGGAGTCTTGTGTGAACTGAGTGAAGTAGGGAGTGAGAAGGGAAACCATAGGACTTTCTCGTTTACTTTCTTGCTTTCTTTCCTTTTTCTCTTTCTTTCTTTTCTTTCCTCCTCCTCTTCGTCCTTCTTCTTCTTCTTCTTCTTCTTCTTTTTTTTTTTTTTTTTTTTTTTTTTGAGACAGGGTTTCTCTTTGTAGCCTTATCTGTCCTGGACTCCCTTTATAGACCAGGCTGGCCTCCAGCTCATAGAGATCCACCTACGTTTGCCTCCCAAGTGCTGGGATTACCCTGAAAAGTCTTGATTTGGAAACCCCAGCACTTTTGAGAGCTGGGCTGATCAACTGAGGCTTTCCCTGAGGCCCTGATGTATGGAGAAGGAACATAGCTCCTTCTCAAAACCAGAAACATATTTGGCATATGGCAGAGCTAATGCAAAGACCTCCTGATCCCAAATTTTCTTATCTTCTATCCTTATTATCTTCTGATCTCCTCTTTCTCAGGACTGTCTCTAAAGAATGGCCTACTGATCCAGGTCACAGCACTAACAACAATTTTAGTGTTTTATTTACAAAGTGGAACAAAATTGTAGAACCATGTCTCTAAGGAGCTGATTCCTATTTCTCTGAGTCCTTTCACTTTTTCCTCCTGCCAATGAAGCTGTAGCTAATAATCGAAGCCTGTGAGGGTCTTTAATTAGCTACGATTTTTATGGCTGCCATAATGTACCAGTACACCTCTTTACCGAGCGATAATAGATAATAATTGTTGAGTTCTTTTGATAGTTCATGTTCATTCCTTTCAACAACTCGATGAGAAGAAATACTTTTAACCTCCTTGGAGGGGAAAAAAGTGCAAGATATTTTTGTTTTTTGTTTTTGTTTTTGTTTTGCCCAAAGCCTCACAACTTTGGGGTAGTAATTGACTTTGACTCTACAGAGACAAACTCAGATCCAGTGTCCTTAACTAAAATAATTCTTCTGAACTCAGGCCTATGGTACTTTCCCAAGTGCCCTTTGGCTTTCTGTGCCTTTGGGCTTATGTGATTCAACTGTTTTGGAATATTATTTTCAAAACTAGGTAAAACCATGACCCTCCTAGAGATATTGCTATATTTTGGTTTATAAATGTCTGCAAATGGTCTATGCAGTAAAGGGTTGGTCCTGTATTCCAAGGTATGCCACTATTGTGAGGTTGTGAAACTTTAAGAGATGTAGCCTAATTGAAGGACTTTTGGTCACTGGAGTGCTCCCTCATACAGGATGGTGAAACTCTGAACCTGATGCTCCCCCTCTTCCAGCTATAAAGTAAGTGGGTGCTCCACCATGCATTCCTACCATGAGGAGCCATCCTGCTACAGAACCAAAGCAATGGAACAAACAAGTCACAGACTGGAGCCCTCTAAATTGTGAGCCAATATGAACCTTTGCTCTATAAATTGATTGGTTATCAGGTGTTACAGTGACACAAAGTTGATTAACACTGATATCAAGGACTCCACAAGAAGACCTACAGAGTCAACTAACCTGGGCCCATGGGGGCTCACAGAGATTGAACCACCAACCAGATAGCATGCGTGGGCTGGTCCTAGGCCCCCTCCACATATGTAACAGATGCTCAGCTTAGTCTTCATGTAGATCCCCTCACCAGCTGGAGCAGGGGCTCTCTCTGACTCTGAAGCCTCCCTTTGGATCCTGTTCCCTTAACTGGGCTGCCTTGTTTGGCCTTAGTGGGAAAAGAAGCATGTAGTCTTGTAGCGATTTAATGTGCCAGGGCAGGTTGGTACCCACAGGGGACCTCCCACCTTCTCTGAGGAGGAGAAAGGAGAACAAGGTGGGGAGAAGGGGTGTGGGAGGCAGGACAGAAGGATGCGATATAATTATACTGTAAAATGAATAAATAAATTTTAAAAACCCAAACTAGCATGCATAGGAAAAATGATTAAGGATAAAATATTTATATATGTTAAACATTTTATTCAGCAAACTCATGAGGTATATAGAAATATGGAGGCAGGAAAATATCTATAACCACATATTTATAGATCAATAATATAAAAATGAATACGCAAATGTAGGCAAAACTCGACTCTTCACTCACCCAAAGGAGAGGACAGGGTATTCTGAACACTTCTGAAGAGATTTTGATTTTCTGTAAACAATTCATTTGACATTTTTGTTATTTGTCTCCAGATCTCAGAGTTTTAGTTTTCACAGAATTGCGTTAATTTGAACAGGATACTGTGAACAAGACATGGTTTTTCTGCTCATCTACAAGGTTTTCCCTATAAAACTTACACTTTTCTTATTCCTAAAAGCCAGGATACATTTCTATATAAATAATAGTAATTTGAGTGACAGAAATATAAGAAAAAAAGCTTACAAGCTATCAGGACAGGCATTATCTATAATTTTAACATGACAGCCTGTTAGGGACATAATAAAGAAAGATGGTATTCATTCGCCTCTGAGATTCTATTAGATCTGGTATGTAAGAGGCATTTGAGGCAAGCAATGTAGTTGGAATTGGAGACTAAAAGGTAAATTGTATTACAGAATGCTATGGTAGGGACTGATATAGTGTTTACTGCATTTGAAATCTAGAGGCGTTCATTGACTAAAAATACAGTAAGCTGACCTGTGAGACATAGGAAAATGGAGATGTGCTGTCCTAGCCAAGGAAAATGTTCATCCACACCCGAGAGAACAAGAGAAAGGGAGGGGCCTGGGACTGGCAAAATAAGGCAGCAGGAGCAGAGAAGTCTGCTTCAAGGTGCAGCCTTCCATCCAGGTGCCTGCCAAGATGCTTCTCTGGACAGGGACCTTGACAGCAGGTTCCTCTTCCTTAAGGTTAGAACCCTGGACCTCATCTATACAAAGGTACTGGATGAACAAAGGCATAGAAATAAGGAAGTAGTAAGGTGGGGATAGGAAGATCAAAAGCTACTAACTGACTCCTAAAAAGAAGTGAGCTGAGCATCACTGTCCCAGCAAAGAGCTTACTTACAAGTCAGCACCACCCTTCCCATGCAGTCTCCATCTAGGCTCCACCTCCACTCTGCCACATTATCCCAGGATCCACTCTTCCCACAATCCCACGCGCTACTTCTTTTTTCTTTTAGGTATATTTTATTAATAAAGATTTCCTTTTTGTTACAGTCTAAGAAAAACTATCTTTTAAAATCACCGCATCTGTCTTGTTTTCACAGCCAGAGAGAAGAGGCTTCAGGTCTCAATCTTTGTATGAAGATCTTTATGTGGGTTAGTACAGGATAAAGACAAATCATTAGTTTAATTTAACTGTATCACATTAATATTGTGAATGTGCAGGTACTACACCATCAGCATAAAATTTAACCAACAAAGCAGCATATTATTGAAACATTTGGGGGGGACACTCATCTAGTGTTTAAAAAGACTTACTTATTATTTATACAGTATTCTGCCTGCATGTGTGAAGAAGAGGGCACCAGACCTCATTATAGATGGTTATGAGCCACCATGTGGTTGCTGGGAATTGAACTCAGGACCTTTGGAAGAACCGTCAGTGTTCTTAACCTCTGAGCCATTTCTCCAGGCTGACACTCATCTAGTTTGGGAAATTGTTAAAAGTTCTTTTTTGGAAGCATCAAGCAGTATAATGGAAAGTGTTTTCCTTTTCATTTCCAGATGATGGCCGGAGGAAAGGAAGATTTAAATAATTAAGTTATAGTGCTAACAGCAAGATCAATTTGGGGAAATAAGTAAGCACATCTTTATTCATCCAAAGAAGATGTTCAAGATCCAGCTAAAGGTGCATTATCAAAGCCACCTTTCAATGTCTAAGGGGAAAAATCAGAACTTATTGGAAAGATGTATTACAATTTAATCCTTAAGGGGAAAAAAACCTTACGTTTATTTGCTCTTGTAGGCTGTAGAGTAGAAGATGAATTGACAGGATGAATGAGCCCTGGATTATAGAGTCAAGTCCCCAGGAGAAAACATCTGCCTGGTAAAGTGGTGTTGCTACTCACCATGGCCTAGCAAGGGCTGACCGCCACAAACTCATTAACACTTCTTCCAAGATTAGCCAATGTGGAGAAATTAGTTGGCAACATGGAGGGGGACTGCAGAAAACTGATTAATTGAGGGCAGACAAAACTATCAGCTTTGATTTTTCAAAAACCTACTTTATTTAGGGTTCATAAATGTTTATACCTCCTTTCAAACCCGACAACCAGAGGTAAGAGAGAATGAAGGTTAATAGGAGTTGGGGATGTGGACATTTGTGGACGTAGTTCCTTGGGCCAGTTCCACTCTGTATTGTCAGGATACCAGCAGTCCACTCCAACAGCAAACACCAAACAGCAACATGAGTCAGTAACAGCCACGACCCAGAAGAAACAGCAAGGCTCCATTGAATTGGCACGAGTCAGGAGATGCGGGCCGACTCAGCTCCAGTACCATGAAAAGTTCTCTGAAACATTTCTCTCTGTGACGCAAATACAGCAAAGATCAGCTAAGTGCTGTAAACCGTTGAAAAGTGTAGCAATGCAAAACCATCCTCCATTGTCCATGGAGGTTCTATTTATATTCTTTCTAAACATCACATACCCTCTCCCAAGAGAGTTTCCAGCAAAATATCACATGCCCTCTCATAGGTCTATTTTCTACCAACAAAGTTCACGAGAGTGTCTTCCGTAGTGGAGAGACACTCCCACATCCCATTCTTTGGACCAGGGCACACAGCACACAAAAGAAACCAAAGCTTCCACTACATCAAACAGATCTTTTGTAATCTAATTACCATCTGGGTCAGTGATTACCTTACTCCTCCGTACTACATATAGCCAACAGAAGTGACAACATTTGTGTTGAGCAATGTCATACATGCTGTCATGCATAGGCCACGCATATGTCAAACATATATACATACAACATGTCATACATCATGGCTATAGAGTAAACATCACCAGAAAGAAAAATAAATGCACAAGCATGTAAGCAACTCGAGTATATTCATCATTAATATTATTTAGCCCTAGCAAGGAATGAAGAACTAGCACTGCTGCCATGAAGAACTCTGAAAACATGGTATGTGATTTTATGTATATGAAATGTCCAGAAGAGGCAAATGTAGAAACAAACAAAAAAAAAATGGTTAGTGAATGCCAGGCTTTGCAGGGGAGAGGGTGAGGAGAGTAGGAGGCATGGCGAGTGGAGGTTGAGCATGGCTTATTTCTCTTCAGGGAAAGAAATGCATTTTAATATTATATTACAGTCATGATTTCCCAAGTTCTGAGTAGTTTGGATGTTGAATAGTTCCCGAAAACTCTCTACATGAAAGATTTAGTTCCCTGTGTGAAGCTATGGGAGGTGGCCAAACATTTTGGGAGTTATCATTATTAGTTTTGGTCAGTTTGATGCAAAACTGCATCTACCTGGAAAAAAGGAATCTCAATTGAGGAATTACCTCCATCAGACTGGCACGTGGGTGTGTCTGTAGCACAGTTCCTTGATTACTGGTCCATGTGGGAGGGCCCCCCTCACTGGGGTGGTGCCATCCTGGTAAGGTGGGCCTGGATTACTTAAGAAAGGCAGCCGAGCAAACCGGTGGAAAAGGCCAGGAGTTGGCATTCCTCCATAGCCTTTGCTTGAGTTCTGCCTCCAGGTTCTGGTCTGTAGCTCTGACCCTGGCTTCCCTTTCCTGTCTTACACTGTTTTCTGGTTCATGTAAAGAGTAGATTCGTTCCTGCTCTGATGTGCTGCCCTCCCCAGGGCCCAGAGTTTTGCAACTACAACCTCCAGAACTGTGAGCCATAATAACCATTGTTTTCCTTTTGTTTGTTATTTTGTTCATTTTATTATAGTGGTGGGAATATGAATAATAAAGATCAGCCCTGCGTAGATATTAAAAAAGTATTGCATTAAATGCTTTAGTTTAGAGTGGGGGCACTCTCTGACTTCGATGCCTCCCTTTGGATCCCATTCCCCTAGCTGGGCTGCCTTGTCTGGCCTCAGTGGGAGATGATGTGCCACAGTGACATAATGTGCCAGGGTGGGTTGGTACCCATGGAGGAACTCCCCCTTCTTTGAGGAGAAGGAGAGGGGAATATGGGGGAGGGGTGTATAAGGTGGAAGAACTGAGAGCAGAGGAGGGGGCTGCAATCAGGATGTAAAAATGAATAAATTAGTGTATTTTTTAAAAGTCCTTAGTTAAAGGACACATGAATTATTCTCCATAATGGTATCTTTTAAGGGTGGCTTTACTGTTATAATTCCACTGTTATAATGAACAAATTTGGTTCTGACTGATGTTTGTAATTGCACGTCTGGCTAAATCCGTGAGAAGCCACTGCTGAGGTGGGTATGGTGAGTGGGCCATCACAGCAGCTGAGATGTAAGTTACTCTTTTGGGGTCTTAACTGTGTTAGAAGAGGCTACCGCCAACTCAGTTCCTTAGCTCGCTTTATGAGACCTCAATTAAGCTCAGGTAATTCTGTCAGATCCTCCCACACGTGTCAGCCTAACCAGAACAAGCCCTGACTAGGATGGAACGCAGACAGTGCCCAACATGGAACAGCCCTGCTGTGAAGAAGCTCTTGACCTACAGCCTCAGGTCCCTCATGTACAGATACTTGGTGATGTCAAGTTCTGTCTTTTCCAGTCCTCACTTTCCTTGTCTACAAAAGCAGAGAGAGGGGCTGAACTACCTCAGTAGTTTCCAAAGACTGATTTCTCATTAATACTTAGTTGATATTTTCTCCAAACAACTTAAACAAAAAAGAGAAGTGTCACTAAGGAAAGTATAGGTCAATGGTAATGTTGCTATTGGGTCATTGTGGTTAATTCACTCACTTAAATTTGGCAAAGGCTACATAGTACACTCTGCTGCAGTCTTGCTGTCTGTAAGGAGAGGCAGCTGGATATACTTACTGGCGGCAGCAGGCGTTATTTCGTAAAGCTGTACCCTTTCCACATTTATTTGATTTTGCTGATACTGATTTTTACGATGATGATGATGATGATGATGATGATGATGATGTGTGTGTGTGTGTGTGTGTGTGTGTGTGTGTGTGTGTGTGTTTGTGTGAAGTCCTTCTTTTAGATTATAAGCAAAGTTCAGAGAAACGTTGTGACCAGCCTGAAGTTTAAGTAGCTCAAGGAGACATCTGTGTGTGATGAGCAGAGACCGGAAGCATGGCGGGACTTACTGAGGTTTAGGAAGACTCAGAAAGGCTTGTGCCCCCACTTTCTGTGAGTGAGGAGGCATGCGCAAAGGCTTAAGGCTGTGATCAGTTCTGCTGGCTTCTAGGAAGGGATCAGGCTGTTGGGGTTTGGAACGTGGATAAGGAGGAAGAGCGAATGAATCATCAGTGCCCTGGGCCGGCTGAACACAGTCATTCCTCTCTGCCCGCACAATCGGAGGTCTCTGCTTATTTAAAGCCCACAGAGGCTCCAGGGAGTCATGCTCATTTACTGTTTATTACACACACAGACGAAAAGCTTCAAGTTAGAATATCTCTGTGGTTACAGGGCAAGTATGGGGCAAAGCGAGGCTGGATTAGGATCTGATCAGTTTTCCCTGAAGGCCAATGTGTAAGCCGTTGCGTTCCTGCCAGCTGACCACACACCAGTCATCCCCGAGTCTCTTAAGCATCACTTTGATTTTTCTACGTGACTTGGGATGCCTAGTGTAGCAACAGACTGCTCTCTGAGGGCAGCTAGGAAGCCTGTTGTTAAAGGGAACAGAGCACTGGGCGGCATGGTCTAAATTACTAAGATTTCATAAGGCAGCTTTTATTGAGATTCTGGACTCGGGGTGACTTTCAAGAGGCCTTGTTACAGGGTTCCATAAGAATCTACTTCTCTTTAACAGAGTGAAGAGAGGTAAAGATAACATTGGTTCTCACTTGTAACATAATGTAACTTTGTTTGGGATCAGCACTGAAAAGCATGTCTTTGGTCAGTGTTGACTGCTACACGTGATTTGATGCAGGAAGGTCAGACTCTTGTGCTTGGTCATGGAGGTTCATTTCACCTGTGTAACTCCTTGCTCACACCTTAGTGTGAGCTCCCTGTTAAAGGCTCCATCTCCAGTGACCAACTTCTCACCCCAGTAAGAGTACCCAAGAGGTGCTTAGTTCATACCCTAGCTGCATAGTGTTCAGTAATGGTGACAAAGCAGTATAGGGGCAGAACCAGCCTGTTCCAGTTTCGACAGGTGGAACAAGTGACCCAGGCACTTCAATTCCGGAAGGAATCCCTTGCCTGTCAATGTTTGGGTTCCTTTCCTCCCAGTGGAAAATTGAAAGGAAAGAAAAACAAAGACAGTAGTCCCCACCGTGGTAGGATATTAAACCAACAGTACAGATGAAACTTTTTATTTTCATCTTTTTAAAAGTGTTTTTAGACTGGAGTCATAATAGGCAAGAAGCCCTATTGCATTCTCTTAAGTAAAATGCCCACTGGGAAAGAGAAACTTTGCAGGAATTGGGAAATCTAAGTGTTTTTCTCCTCTCTAGTGTGGCTGGTATGATGGCTTCTATGCTCCCCAAAGATGACTTCTGCCATTTCATTTCTCTCTGTCTCTTTACTAAGGACATTCAAGTTTCTGTCCTATTCAAGAATCTAAAGCAGGTGATTTAGGATGACCAAGTGTGCTAGCTGCCCAGGACTGAGGAATATTCTAGAATGTGGGACTTACAGTGCCACAATCAGGATAGACTCTGAAAAAATCAGAAGGATTGTTTTCTCTTGAGTTGTTTTTGTTTGTTTGTTTTGTTTGCTTGTTTTTCTCCTGGTTTCAGACATTTTTTCAAACAAACACGAGCCATCCTCAGAACTTTGTCTATTTGGTTTCCTAAGAGCTCAGACAGGTTCTGTTTCAAAAGTTCCCTGGTTGTTTTGGCAGGCAGTCCAGACAGGTGACCAGATATCAGAAGCAATTCCCAGACAGAGTTGTTGCTGTTGGTGTGTTGCATAGTAGGAAATACAACAGATGGAACAGTTTTTGTTTTTCGTTCAAAATAATTTTAATACAATCTCTGAGTCGAATCATGTTTTAAGAGTAAATCAGACAAGCTCTTTGGGAAGAGAGGCCGCTATTATTATCTTAAACATTCACTCTGTGCATACACATAGTATGAATTAAAACATCAGCTACCTGTGTGGTTTTGAGGGGGCCACACTGCACATCTAGGGAGAAGAAGCTGAAAAACAGATAAACAATGTCTTCACTCCGGAGTCTCAGTTAAGACACTGATTCTGCTTGCTTACTGGCTCTTGGTTTCCAAAACCCTGAAGTTTTCTTTTACAAAATAATTTATTCTTAGGGCAAAACACTTGACAAATAATTAAAATGATTATCCAAATGGCTACCTGAAGGGGCCTCAGAGTCCACATAGGACACACCCAGACACCAAATTCTCAGCACAAAGGAGATTTATTTACTCTGGAGTGGAGAAGACAAGAAGAAGGAACGTGTTTGGGGGGGTGGGGTGTGTAAGGGAGTCTGGAGTATGCCTCTGGATAAGGCAAAGACAGAAGTGTGTGTCTCTGAAGGAGTGGTTTTTAAAGAGAAAAAGGGGGGGCAGGGAGTCTGCGTGAGGATGAGTTGGTAAGTCCTGTTTGGGCCTCGTAGGCAGTGGAGTCAAACAATGAGTTTTGATTGCTGGACCTTGGACCTTGGTGATCAGTCTCAGGGATGAGTTAGGCAATGGAAATGGCCAAATAAGTGGATAAACCTTGGTGACTAGCATCAGGAACATAACGTAACGGTTTAGCAAGAGAGAGGGAAGTGGGGGAAGGCAAGACCTGCCAGCTCCATGTTTGTGATGCCTGGGCCCACAAGAGAACCGTCACTCCCTTCTTTCTCACCCAATATTCTTTCCTACCCTCTAGACTCTGATGGACTACTTTTCTTTATCATTACCGTACATCTTAAAAAGTGAATTTAACCTTGATCATACTGTATGGTCACAGCTATATCACATCATGGTATTTTGTTTCTCCACTAAATAAACCAGTGTAAAAGTGGTATGTCCTTATATCATGACAACACAGAGGTAATCCTTTTAGTAGTAATAATTAGAGAATAAGTTTAATTCATTCCAAGAGGCTCATCAGTAACTACCAAGACAATGCTTTTAATGTAATTTTACAGGTGCTTCTTGTTCATTAAAGCACAAATATCCTCAAATAAAATTCAAAGATGTATTACTATACTGGTGTGCACAAATAACTGCTGGGGTGTCTTTTAAAAATATTTTTACACTGGCTTATTGAGTAGAGAAACAAAATATGGTGACATAATAGCGCTTTGGCCACATAATATGATCAAGATTAAACCCACTTTTTAAGATGTGTGGTAGTAAGCACTCCAAAAAAATACTCATAATCCTACAGCAGTGATTTTCACGTTGAAACTCTTGGTATATCGCTAGTGTTTCCAGGATAATGGCAATAAAGAGAGGGATCTGGCACCACCAAGTCTTCCTTAAACCAAAAAAATTTTTTTCTGAAAATATCACAAGTGAATCTGAGAGCAAGAAAGACAGAGACACACGGGGAAGAGGGGGAGGAGAGAGGGGGGAGACCTTTTGCGATGGACTGTGAACACTGGTTAGGGTTTTTTTTTTTGTTTTTTTTTTGTTTTTTTTGTTTTTTTTTGGTCAGCTTGACACAAGCTAGAGCTGTCTAGTAAACAGGAACCTCAATTGTCCCATAAGGCTGGCCTATAGGTAAGTCTGTGGAGGGCATTTTCTTGATTAATCATGGGTGTACGAGGGTCCAGCCCTGTTTTGGCATAGTGTGGTGTTTTGTATTTAATTAATTATTTCCCCCCCTAGATCTTTACTGTTCTACGAACAAGTGCTCACATATACACAGGATTCTGTGTAATCCTGCCTCCAAAATTATCCCTGACTGGCCAATGAAATGCCTACACCTGGGTTGGGCTGAAGAGAAGTGGGCGGAGCTAAGGTTTGAGGGCTTAGAGGACAAGAGGATCATGGGAGGGAAAAGAGGAGGAAGAGAGATAAGGGAAGAGGGAGAAGAAAGTAGAGTCACTGTGGTTTAAGCATGAAAAAGAAGCCCATGGCTGGGAGGAACTTGCTCTGAGGATTGGCGATTGCAGAGAAGCAGTCCCAGATGGGAAATCTGTGCTAGTATTTATGGGAATTATGGATGGGAAGTGGCCCAGACAGGAATAATTAAAGCAAGTGGCATGGGATGTGAAGATGAGAGATAACAATGTAGCTTAGGAGGTTAGTTTCTGTCAAGTTCCAGTCTAGAGAGCTATATATAAAAAAATCTCACAGGTGCCTGTGTCCTTTTTTAATATGATATCATGTTAAATAATAACTGACATAATAAATGTATGTCTTACTAGTAAATATTAATAGCCCTTTTCTATGACACAGCCCACTGTGATGGATGATACCCTTAGGTACATGGTCCTGAACTACATGAAAGAAACCATGATGATGAAGATGACCAAGCCATCAAGCAGGCTTTCCCTCATGGCCTCTCCACTGCAGGTTTCTGCCATGATCCTCTGCCCTGCTTCCTTCAGATGGACAGTAAGTTGTAGATGGAATGCTCTCTTTCCTCTGTAAGCTGTCATGATGTCTATCACACAATAGAAAGCAATATAGAACAATATGGCATTTATTAAACATGTGACACAAGGTAAGTGTTTGAGTTTCCTGATCTATAAAATTCACAAGTCACTGGATTGTAGTGGAGACTAAGGTAATATGTTTGTAACGGGTACGTGTTATTAGAAAAAAAATGAGACATCTAACTGTTGTGTATTTTAGAAATAAATAAGATAGAATAAAGGAGAATATATTATCCAGACAATAAACTTAGTGCACTCATGTGACTTTCCAAACATGAAGGAGAAGAATAGTCTGGCCCTCCAAGGGCTGAAAACAAAACAAGCAAGCAAGCAAACAGACGTATACAAAGGCTTGAGGTAAAACTACCAAGGGGGGTCAAGGAATTCTGATTCCCCACAACTGTGAGCCTGGAGGCAACTCACGTGACCAACTTTCTATGCTTTCTTCCATGTTCTGGAGTGGAAACAAAATTATGTAAGGCATGCGTTCTTCCTAGCAATAAATGAAACAACCTCTTTAGAGCACTCAGCCTGCGACTTCACTATCCCAAATCTTTACTAATACGTAGTTAAAAGCTACCTCAGATTCAGTGGCTCGCCACTCACCAAGGCTTGTGTGTGGCCACACCTACAACTTGTTTTACTTTTATTAAAGGGTCAAAATAGTGCTACATTTGGTATCCAGATGGCCATGGTGGAGAAGAACTTTGGTCTCACTTTTCAATTTGCAAATGGACAACAGAAGAAAAACCCAGTTCAGCAAAGCTCTGAACTCACCGTGTCAAGACTTTCTCTGTTGTTACAGGCAGTGGAGTTTAGGAATGCCTCAGTCACGTGGAACATACTGCCTGGGGAGTTAGTCGTAAAGTCCTGGTCTAGTTTTTTCCCCCTAAACATGTTACATGATTTTCAGTAAGTCAGCTCTTGGCTCCGTGTTTAAATTATCTCTCTCAGATAGCGTGGTTGAACTACAGACAACCTCAAATGCTTCCTTATCTCTAGCGCTCTTCTGGAGCAGAAGGATTTGTACTAATTGGAAATCTTTGGGCGCATAATAGTTGTTAGGACCAGAGGCACGAGAGTAGGTGATGCTGCACAGCCGCAGTGTAAACAGCCGCTTGGGGAAGCCAGACAAAAAGCATCACTGCGCAACCGCGGTGTAGACAGGCACCTGGAGATCAGTAACGTTGTCTCCATCTTTCCTCTCCGTGGGAGGAGAATTATTAAACAAAATAATTGGGATTTGCTAGATAAACTCCAGTGGAATATGGATGATGATTTTTTTCTCCTAAAAATATTTTGTCTAGATATTGGATAGTTAGAATCGTGTATTTAGCTTAAACACTCCCCATCCGTGAAAGTAAATGAATTACAAACCTGATTTAACATTGTCTCTGGCCCTAAGCAGAGGAAAATAAACATTTTGGTCAGCAATAAAGTCGAATTAGACAATGTTTGCCTTATTTAGTCATGGCCTGGCTGAGTCATTTTGACTGATATTGTTTGGATTGAAAACCAGACCAGATGTTCCGTAAAGGAACTAGCGAGATTAACTATCAGGCCAGCCATATTATCTTGAAGGGTGAGTAAAGTCATCTCTAAAGAATTTCCTGAAGTTTCCATGAAGGTTACTGATTGTAGTTACAGCTAAAACTTTAATAAGTTCACTGTTTGTACATAGTGCTGAGGCACTTTAGATTTAGGGATTCATTTATTCATTCAGTAATCCATGAAGTCGGGTACCACTGTTAGTCCTGAGTCCATGGATGAAGTCACTGAGTATCCAGTTAAATGGTTTGTCAATGGCCACTGAGTACGTGGTAAGCAGGGGTTGAATGTAGGAACTGTTATCTTTTGTTACTGCTTTCAAACTATATGGTATCTATTGATGCCAAAGCAAGATGCCATGAAAGTTGAAAATATGAAGTTCATTAATTTATAAGTGGGTGAAGAGAAATATCAATTACCATGAGAAAAAAAAGAGTACTTAACTTTAGGAGAAGAAGGAATGCCAAATAGTGGAAGGAGACTGTTCTGTCTTATGTGTCTAGTGTCTGACTATGTTTGCCGGAAAGTGAGAATGATGTTAGACCTTGCCTTCTTGTCTGCATGAGGTATCTGGAACCATTTTTTTATTACCATCAAAGTAAAAGAATAATGTTGCTTAAAGCTTTCTGTTTAATCTTTAAAACTAGCAAAACAATGTTATTGGATTTTCCTTCTTTAGGAGGAATCCTAGACATCTCTTTGCTGTGGGGTTTGGTAGCATTATTATACTGGTCCGCACTGGCATTCTTCTGAGCTTAACTGAATACTCAGAGCTCTGTTTTGTTAGCACACACTCTCCAACAGTATAAAAAGAGCATACATAACATTTATGCTATCCGTTCCTTTCTTTTTTAAATTTCTTTTTTATATGTACGTTTATATTATTACACATATATAAAAATAAACCACATACAGCAAGAAGAACCACAGAACAATCAGGAATTATATTCATGTTACACTCATAGTGTTTTGGCTGTTTGTATTTGGCAACCTTGAAGAAAACATTTTCCTATCTCGGCGAGTCTAAAATTCTGAATGTAACTCAATATCTATCATATCTCATCTCTGTCGACTTACAGCACCTATCTACACCTAAAAACATCTCAACCCCTAAGCAACTAAGATTACTTGTGAAACTAAACTTTTTGGTCTTCAGCGCCATCAGAAACTTGAGAAGGAGTAAAATTAATTACCTGAGTAAACAAGCAGTGCAGGTTAGTGGCTTCTAAATTAAAAAAAAAAAATGACAGAGACAGTTTGCTGCCTGAACAGTCACTCATCGCTCTCTAAAATGTTGGAGCATCATCTTCAGCCTCCTGGCCTAGTATCTGACCGACATATTTGTGAGGTAGGAGCTATTGAGGACTTGCTTACCCTGTCTTGGCAGAGTTGGCCATCATCAACTCTTCCTGCATCCAAGCTTGCCACATTTTAGGCAGAATTCTGTCAGTGGCAGAAACTAGGATTTGTTTGCCCCGTGGCTGGTTTGACATGCCATCTCCATAAGGAGGTTCACTGACACTCATCATCATCTTTGAGGTAGGCTGGGTGTTGTCAGGAGTTAACCTGTCTTGTTATCAAAGAATCATTAAAACAATATAAACATCTTTAAATGCCACATTCTATAGGACTCTGAGGGTATTGAAAACTTTATCTTACTATTTTTACCTTATCTATCTAGATAATCAAACCTATCTATTACATCTAGGATGTATGTTCTTGTGATATAAATAGACTAGTAATTGAAATACCAAGATTTGATCAGTTGACAATTAACTTGCATAACTTACTTATCCTAAAGAGCCTGCAGTAGGATTTTCAAAGTATTGGAGGTAAACCTGTATTCTACTTGAGTGGTATGGGTACAATACTTCATATTAGAGTAGAAATATATATGTGTGTGAAGAGCAGTCTTAAATTTGAATTTCTTAAAACAACAGAGTGAATCCAGCTAGGTAATCAGGCAGGCTGACTACAGGTCTCTACCTCTCCCTCCATTTCTTCAGGTCCAACAGTGCAGCCGTACTCCCTGCTCTATAACAGACCACGTGCTGCAGCTCTCCTTCCCTCATGCCGCCCCCATCTCCAGTAGATTGCACAGATCTCCCCTCTAAATGTTCTCCCCTCTCCGCTCATTGCCTAATCCCAGTCTGCAACACCAGCTGGTATTCCACAGGCCACTCCAGCAAGGGCAGCAGGTCGCCTAAATGCAGATCTTCACATCTCCTCTCTCCAGTTTCTGTTCGCAGACCCACCCCCATACTGGAGGCCGACAACCTGCTGCAACATCTCCCTCCTCTCTGCCCACATCTCTAGTGGATCTCATGGATCTTCCCCTCCAAACTTAAGACTAAAATGAGGAAAATAGAAACAAAACAACAACACAAAGAATCAATGAAACAAAAAGTTGGTTCTTTGAGAAAATCAATAAGATTGACAAAGCTTTAAGCAAATTAACAAAGGTACAGAGAGACTATGCAAACCAACAAAATTAGAGGTGAAAAGGACATAACAAGAGTCACCAAAGAAATCCAGAGAACATAAAGGCATACTTTAGAAATCTATTTACCCAGCCGAACGTGGTGGCATATACTTTTAATCCCAGCACTCTGGAAGCAGGCCAGAGCTCTGAGTTCAAGGCCAGTCTGGTCTACAGAGTGAGTTCCAGAACAGCTAGGACTACACAGAGAAACCTTGTCTCAAACAAACAAATAAACATACAAAACAAAACCCAAAAACAAAGCAACCCTGTTACACACCAAATTGGAAAATCTAAAAGAAATGGGTAATAATTTTCTTGATACATACCACTTACCAAAGTGAATAAAGATCAGATAAGCAATTATAACAGACCTATAACCCCTAGTGAAATAGCAATAATTAAAAATCTACACCAACGGGGCCTGCACAAAGTGATGCACCAACCAAGGACAATGCATGCGGAGAGCCTAGACCCCCTGTTCAGATGTAACAGATGGACAGCTCACTCTCCATATCAGAGGGCAGGGGAGCGGGGACTGCTTTTGACATGAACTTTGGTGCCAGGGATTAATCATTTCCCCGTGGCAGGGAGACTCTGTGGGGTCACAGAGGAGGGGCATGCAGGCTATCCTGATGTGGCTATCTGATGAGATAGGCTGTGGTCAGATGGCAGGGGAGGAGGGTCCCCCCTGTCAGAGATCTAGGGGAGGAGAATAGGGCAGAGGAAGGAGGGAGGGTGGGAATGGGAAGATAAGAGCAAGGGGATAACAATTGGGATGTAATGTGAATAAATTATAATAAATAAGAGAAAAAATATATACCCTGACACCCCCCAAAAAAAATCTCAGGCCCAGATGGTTTTAGCACAGAATTTTATAGACTTTCAAAGAAGAGTTAATGTCAATAAATAATCTACTTAAGACAGTCACCTTGCCTTTTCCACCTGTAAAACCTTGTTCTAGGTGGGAAAAGTACTGGTGGTTTTCAGTTAAAAATGATGCTCTGGTAGAAATATAGGTATACTCTAAAATCAGAATAGAAATAGCCCAGCTACATGTTGATTACAAACACAAATGGAATGACGCTAAGATGAAGACATAGCTTCTGAGTTAGTTACCTTTCAGTGCCTGTGGAGTTGGCAGAAGTGGCTTCCTCTACATGATTCTTGCCCTGCCCCATGCCAACACCACCCACGCAAGGTCAGGTCCATGCCACGGCCATTGTGATTCTTTCTGGCAGAATGTGGCTGTCACTTTTAAAGACCTTTTCAGTAGAATTAAAATGTACACAGCACACAGGGGCAAGATGTACTTTCCTTCACTCAAACAGAATGCCACTCTCATCACACTTCTAGACAATAAGCCGCAAGACGTACTGCTTACCAGACACTGGAGTGGAAAGAGCAAATGGAGGAGGAGGAAGAACAGAGAGTGATCTTGTCAGGAGAGGTGGACACAACCACTTCTTAGCTGGTAACGGGGGATTTAGGTCCAGAGGTTAGCTCCAACAGAACAGGCACCCTCAAAATACTTATTCAGCCACTGAATGAACCAATGGTCTTGATGCAAATCCGAATTTACATTTTCAATGTCTAGTTTTAAAAAAAAAACTTCTTTGAGCTTTTTATTTTGGCTGCAAAGTGGAGATAAGATGAATTACATAAAAATCGTGTGTGCAAAGCTCTTAGACCATCACGAGCTCGGAGGAAGCTCACAATGGACAGGCTCCGCTGTTACCCTGCTTGACTCCTGTCCTGAACAAGCTGAAGGGGGAAGTGAAGGGGTAAGAGTGCTGGATTGACTGGATATAGTTTAATGATGCCTCTGTATCCACTTTTCCCTGTTCTTATTTACTTGTAGGTACTCTAGAAGCATCTAGAAACTTACCTGCTAGCGGAATATATGAATGGTTCTACCCCACTCCAGGGAGCTTTGTAATGATTTATGGAAGTAGTCAGATTGCAGTCGGACTCTTCTCTGAGGACCCCAAAGAAGGCATAGAAACATTTGGGGGAAATATCATGGCATCTTCTTGATGCATCAGGTATCTAAATCCATCTTCAGTTGTTTCTTTTTGCCCTTCCTCAAACATTTAGAAACATTGACACTGGCGTATCGTGAAAATATCTATTCATTTACTTACTCAGATGTTTTGTAAGGTTAGGGTAGCAAGGTAAATAAATATTTATCTCTGACCTAATGAAATTTCACCCGATGAGTGTAATAGAAGTTTTAAAAAGGAAATATATGCAAAAATAGGGAGCCTGACTTATAAGCACCAATAGGTATGAAGTCTCTATGATGAATGTTCTGGTTATTAAATTGATAATTAAATATTTTGTGGGGACAAATGTCATCATTGAACATAGAGATGCTAGCAAGAGTGACTTAAATCCTTTCCACATTATTGCACCTAAATTTTATCACATTTTCAAGCATCTAAGCATCTACATATATTATAGGTTGAATGGCCCCCATAGGCTCACACATTTACACACTTGCTCACCAGCCGGTGTCATTTTGGGGGGGGCGGCATTTGAGACATGAGTCCTAGCTAGATGGTTTGGGACCGTAGGTGCCTCTGAAACATATGCCTGCCTTTGGTTCTGATCTAACACACTGCCTTCCTATCACTCTATGAAGAAGTTGCAGATGCAAGCTCCTGCCACTTTAAACAAGAATCCTCCAAAACATTAATCTCAAATCAATCCATCTTCCAATTAGTTGTTTATATGAAGCATTTGGTCATGGTGGTGAAAAACTAACTAAAATAGATTTAAACAATTAATACATAATATATCATTAGAAAGGAAAATTGAATGAAATTCCTATTTTTCAGAGCAATGGAAGTGTGAGGGGGAAAGGCCGTGGAAACAGCCATTCTTTTTACTTTAAACCTGGGAGCAAAGCTGAGTGGAGTTACTGAGTTGTGGAAAGCCAGCACAGTATGTGGTTTAGCTGTGTGATCGCTTTTTTAAAAGTTACAATGTTAGGTCATTTTGTGGTCACAGTAGGGTTTTTCTTTTTTCTTTTTTTAATTTTTTATTAATTTATTTTTGTTACATCTCAATGGTTATCCCATCCCTTGTATCCTCCCATTCTTCCCTCCCTCCCATTTTCCTCTTATTCCCCTCCCCTATGACTGTTCCTGAGGGGAATTACCTCCTCCTGTATATGCTCATAGGGTATCAAGTCTCTTCTTGGTAACCTGCTGTCCTTCCTCTGAGTGCCACCAGGTCTCCCCCTCCAGGGGACATGGCATGTCCCATGAAAGCCTTCACTTCCCAGGAAACTGGGACAGAGGGGAGGACATCCTATTGGGAACTCTAGATGAGAGAAGCATGGGAGAATAGCAAAGTAGAAGGATCGTGAGGGTCCTAGAAACCTACAAGTAAAACATTATGATAGGCAGATTTGGGCCCAGGGATCCCGCTCAAACTAAGGCACCAGCCAAGGACAATATAGGCGGTAAACTTTAAACCCCTACCCAGATTTAGCCAATGGACAGGATTTTTCTATATATTCAAGTCTGGATGGTGATGAAGACAAACACAGGGAATTTTGAGAGCAGAGAGTAAATATCGTCTTGAGTCTAGCATGGGCTAACACTGAATATAGATTTATCAGTGTTTTCACAATGACTCTATATTGAAGCATTAGTGGACACAAATTAAAAGTACATAGGCACAAACACTGTCCAGGAATAAAATGGAATCTACTAAAATTTTTTATTGTGTCCCTGAATTTAAAGGGTCATCATGACCTTGACGTAAAGCAATCCATACATATCATTTCTAGAATGTGCTCACTGTACACAAATGAGGCCTATGGTGTCTGATAGTTCATGCCTGGGTTCTTTCTCCCAATGTTATTGTTGCGAAGTTTATTCATTTTGCACATAGAAAGACTGTGTTGTTCACCCTTATTACTGCACTCTATTGCATCTTATAGATTTAGCCATGTGTTAGAATTTATTCATCCGTCTACTCTTATATATTTATTTACTTATGCATTCTAGTTGTTTTCACATTGGGGGGGCACTGAAATTAATGTTATGATAAGATTACTTGTAAGGTTTTTAGTAGCCAAATACATGTATTTCTATTGCATATATTTCATATGCAAGCATATGTCTAGACATGAACTATCTCAGCCTTGGGTTTAAGCAGGTTCGATACTAATATGTGAAATCTAAGTAGTTTTCCATACTGGTTGATTGGTGTGATGGCCAATCCTAGCCGTCAGACTGACTGCATCTGGAATCAACTCAAACCTACTCCACTGGGAATATTTGTGAAGGGTTTTCTTTCCTGTGTTTCCCCTTGAGGATCTCCTCCTAAAGCCCTGGCTATCCTAGAACTTCTCTGAAAGGCAGGCCTTGAACTCATAGAGATCTGACTGCTTCCTCTTGAGCTCACAGATATCCAGCTGTCTCTTCTGCCTCTCAAGTGCTACCGTTAAAGGCATGCACTGCCTCACCCAGCCTGTGAGAGCTTTTCTTAATCAGATCACTTGAAGAATAAACACCTGTTCTAAATCTTGGCCCCACTTGCTGGTGACAGCCAACAAAAGGGATGTAGGAGAAAAGCTTTTGCTTTTTTGCCTGCTTGCCCTCACCCTTGCTGACAAGTTCATCCATCCTGTTGCTGCAGCTGGTATTACATTCAACTTCTTCAGGATTCCAATAGACTGAAAACAGCAGCTCTCCAGGAATCATTTTGGACTCTGGTACCAGATTGGGAGTGACAGACATTCAGCCTCATGGACTGAGTACCTATTGGATTCTTGAACATTCCATCACGAGACAGCCATTGTCAGGTTGACAAAAACTAACGAGGACAGTTTTTTTTCCCCACAAAGATAGCCAGAGAAATAACTTGCCCAAAGTCACTCATTAGCTGGTTAATATAGTTTAAGTGATAGGCATCAGAGCCAGTGTTAAAGATGGCTGCACTGCTGCATATCAATATGTACTATGCAATTTACTATCCGACTATTATTGTCAATGATTCATGTAGGCTTATATCAGTATTCCTCATCATAACACAGTAAGTGGCATTAAAATTGATATGAGACATTCAGGTACCTAAAATCCTACTGCCAGGCAGCCACTGTGCCATTGCCACTGCCAAAGTCGCTGTAGGTTCTTTTGTGTGTCTTTTTCCTTTTATCTTCTCTTCTGTGTCTTTATTTAATACCTCTAACACACACACACACACACACACACACACACACACACACACACACACACACACATACACACACACACACACACACACACATAAATGTGGCGGGGGGAGGGTTTATGCTTGTCTATTAGGGTTACTATTGTTATGATTAAACACTGCTAGGGGTTGGTCTGGAGCTCTGTGTATTCAGATGGTAAATACTGGCCCCGCCAAGATCTGGTTGCAACCCAGAGGAGCACATTCTAATGTACATCAAAGCAATGTGCAAACTTTGATCTCTAATATTCTATGACTAGTTAAGTGAAAGTTTCTGACAGCCAGTTACTGGGCAGAATAGAGTTAGGTTCCTAAGCTGGAGACTGCAGGTAGGGACCAGAAGGCCAGGGAGAGGCAGAAGTGGAATGACAAAAGAGAGGGTGAAAAAAGAGGATGTGCCCTAATGGAGCAGATCCAGCCCAGATAAGATGACTTATTGGCAAATAACTTAGGAAATGCAGCTGGGAAATAGCCAGACTAACTTAGAAAATGGGTTTAAAACATATCTGCCCAGTTATTGTGCAAATGCTGTTTAAATAAATCAATAGACCTCTGTCTCGATTATTTAGAAACTAGCTGGGGTAGAGAAGCCTTCCAGAGTGTAATAAATATTTCACAACAAAACGCCATGACAGAAGACAAGTTGGAAAGGAAAGGGTTTGTTGGGCCTGCACTTCCACATTGTAGGCGATCACTGAAAGAAGCCAGGACAGGACCTCAATCAGGGCAGGAGCTGATGCAGAGGCCATGGAGGGTGTTCTGCTTACTGTCTTGGTCCTCCTGACTGGTTCAGCGTTATTTCTTATATAAACCAGGACCACCAGCCCAGGGATGGCACCACCCACAATGGTCTGGGTCCTCCCCATAAATCACTCATTAAGAAAATGCCCTTTGGGCTGACTACAGCCTGATCTTATGGAGGCACTTTCATATTTGTGGTTCCTTCCTCTCAGATGACTTTAGTTTGTGGCATGTGGACATAAAATTACTATCCAGCTATATATCTATATACTATATCTATATCTATATATATCATATTGATTTCATTGCCACTCACTTTTTATGATGAGTGATATAGCAGTAGATGTATGATAGGTGATAGATAGACCGACAGACAGAAAGACAGACAGATAGATGGATAGATAGATAGATAGATAGATAGATAGATAGATAGATAGATATGAAAGTTTGAACATGTAAAAGCCTCTTCAGAACTTTAGGTGACTCGAGTCTTTGAATTTTAATATAAAGGATTATTTCATGTTTTGTTATTATTCTAATTCTTGGCCTTTGATATCATCTGTGGAGCTTGTTTTCCTAACTAAAATTGAAAACTATGTTATTTAGCTGACCTGATCTATTTTGTTGTTTTGTTTTCCTACCGCAAACCAGTGTCTTTCCAGGTGGAAGAAAACCTGTATCGATCAAACAAAAATAGGTTTTGTAACAAAGAAACTGCACAATCCATAGTTTCTCAAATACAAAAGACTGCATTTGCTGCTCACACCCAAACCCAATTAGAAATTCATCATTGATGGCACTCGTGGCCTTTCTTCTACAGAGCGATGTAGACAGGACTCTCCTCTCCTTCTTCCGTTCCTCTGGCTTCATCAAGCAGTTTCTACCCTTCCTGGGCTCTTTGTCTTCAACTCAAGGAAACAAGTGAGAACATGGAGTCTGGCAGCTGGACAGTTTGGATGAACCAGCTGAGCAAAGCCCAGGATAGGAAATGTGTTCTGGCTGTAGACCCTGGGAGAAGACAAAATGGGTCCAGTGCGTGACTGGCAGTCCCCAGGCAGCATGTACCTCCGTGACTCATGAACTGGGCCACTTATGAGCAAATGACTGAAACTGGGGCAATGTCTTTCATTTTCATATTTAATAGTGTTTTGGCTTATTCACAGAACAGAGTATGTTTCTGTGAAATAGGTAGCACATGGCTTAAGCTGCAGTTGGGCCAGGACAGGAGGAAAGCAGGAGGCTGAGGTTCATATTGACCAAAAGAGAAGAGAAAAGAGGGGGAAGGAAGGCAGTCTTCCCAAATCAATAGTGCCAGGGTATTAGTTGTTTGCATTAATATTTCTTTCTATTTGTAATGCCTTCTTGTTCACAGTACTCAATAAAATTTTGATAGCTTGCAGCTGTTTCCTATGAGAAATAAAATTAGAAGGATGTGATTCACAATGGCGGAAGTGAGATTTCAAAGAGGTTATGGTGCAAAGGGACTCTCAACAGGAGCCTGAACTTTGTCCATTTTCTGCAGTCACTATAGTGATGTGTGTGTGTGTGTGTGTGTGTGTGTGTGTGTGTGTGTGTGTGTGTGTGTGTGTGTTTTGGGGGAGATGCTAGGTTTCATTTCCCACGTCATCCATCTTTACTGGTTGCTACTTATCCCATCTTTATTCTGTTTGCTGAGAAAACCGGCTGAGCTAACCGAGAAGATTATGAGACAAAACTGACATCTCCTCATAGAGTACTGTTTCTATTTGGAGCATCTTCAGCAACCTGCAAATTAAGTTTCAGTTAAATCTTCAGGCATCTATCTCCATGCCCGTCTTAACTGTCGGGCAGCGGCTGATGAAAACTCTCAGGTGTTCCGTATTATGGAAATGAGTTGTTTGCATTTATTCTTACTTGGATTATTAGAGGTGAAGTGACAAAGTATAAGCAAGTACAGAGTCCATTGTTCTCAACTTTGAGATGATGGGATTGACTGTTTATAAGGGTAAGGAAACCATGTGTCACAGGTTTGGTGCCCAGATGATGCCAGTACTGAAAGGCGATTGGCTCATGAGGTGCTATTTTATTAGTAGATTGCTATCGGGATGAATTCACAGCTGAATAGACCATTAGTGGAGGCTCATTGGAGGAGGTAAGACACTGAGGGATGGTTTCGAATGTATAGTTTGTCTTGGGGACCCTTCCTCCCTCAGTTTCCTGCCTGGACCATGCTGAGAGCAGCCTCCTCTGCCACACCTTTCCCCACAATAATATTACGTCTCTCATCAGGACACGCAGCCCAAGCACCGAAACCTCTGATCAATGAGCCAAAATAACCCTCTGCTCCGTTAGATTGTCCCATTCAGTTGTTCTGTCCCGATGGTGATGGTAATTTAAAGATTTTATTTTTTCATAATGTTTTTATTAGTCAGTTTGAGAATTTTACATCATGAGTCCTGAGAATCCTCACTTCCCACCCTGTCTTGGGATTTCCTTTCCCCCTGACCCTCTTCCCTGAATAAAAGAAAAATATGAGTCCAATTTGTGTTGCCCATATACTGACTGGAGCATGGTCAAACTCCCCATAGCCATGCCCTTAAAGAAAACGGAATCCTTCCCCACTTGCATCCCTGCCTGTAGGAGAGCTACACTTCAGCATCCTTATCACAGTTTTAAAGTTCTCTTTGATGGCTTCCTGTCTAGCCTGTTACTTCTTTGGGGGCAGGCAGTGGGCCACAGATACCAAAGTGGCCTCCAGGGACAGCATGAACCATAGAGGTCCTTCAAGGAGGTCCAATCCAGAAAGTGAAACTTTTTTTTAAAATCTTGGACATCCTATTATTGCTCAGAACCTAGGCAATCCTGCAGCTGGACAGTGTGTTCGGAGGCTGAGTCAGAGTGTGAGCTCCAGGCTGCTGCATACCACCCTATCACCCTACACAGCAACAACATGTTCCTCCTTGTCTCCAGCCCTGCCTCTCCCCACTGCTCACTCACTCACTGCTCTGTTCTTCCAACTCTCCCATCTCTTTATCTCATATTTGTTCATCACAGTGGTTTTGAGAACAGCAGTGTGTCACACTTTTTTGTTGTTGTTTTTGTTGCATGCAAATATTCATTGCAACGAGTTGTTCCTCTGGTTCAAGGTTTCTGGCACACCACAAATACTCTACCATTGCTGAGACTCATCTTGGATATCCTGCTGTCGCCCAGAGTCTGGGTGATTTTGCACCTAGACAGCATGCTCAGGTTCTGAGCGAGCTCCAAGCTCCACACACCTCCCTTCCCTCTGTAAAGACTTTCTATTGGCTTGAACGAGTGCACCGATGAATAGTCTTGGCTTGAACTTGTCCAAGTGGTCTCCTCTGGCGGATTCCTCACAACTGCACCGAAGTAGAGGCCATGGAGGAGTGCTGCCTCCTGGCTTGCTCTTCATGGCTTATTCGGCCTGGTTTCTTATACCATCCAGGACCAAAGTGACGCTGTCTACAATGAGGTGGGCCCCACCATATCAGTCACTAATCGAGAAAATACCCTACAGTCTTGTCTGTAGGCCAAGCTGATGGAGACATCTTCTCAATTAAGATTTTCTCTTTCCAAATACACCTAGGTTTGCTTCAAGTTGGCAACAACCGATCAGAGAGAAGCTGGGGATCTAGATGCATGGGAGACCACTTGCTTCTCAAGCATGAAGGGGAGCCTAGGTTCAACTCTAGTAATGCACCTTCAGAAAAAGAAATTAGTAATAAGCCTATGTTTTCATTTGTCAATGTAATTACGGTAGCTAAGAAGTTAAACGTTGGTCAAAGAGGATGGAAATGCAGTCAGCACTGCGGTGGCGCTGAGACTTCACAGTAGTGTGACACTGAGGGAGATACAAAGCCTCCCTTTGCCTCACCTGGTAAGTTAGAGTGGTGATGACAATGACAATCATCCTGGTTTTCTTGCTTTATTAGATTAGTTATTGTATATAAAATGCTTAGAAACAGAGTTTGGTACAAAGCTACTTGCTCTATAAAAGGAAAGCAATATCCTATCTGACCGATAGTAATCCTAAATTTAACTTATCTATTAATCCCTGAACCCAAATATATGTGTTTAGGACTTGTATAGTATCCTAAAATCCATACACATCCAAGCCTTTATTTTTTGATACATAAAGATATTGCATATTCAGATGTTCTCCAGATAAGTGCTTTTATTTGAAGAAAACAAGTGACTGCTAACTAATGAGCCTCCCCTTCAACTTGATTTTCCCAATTTTTCTTGTTTTGTCTTTTGGCATTTATTGTAAATTTGTTACAAAGATCTAGTTTAAGCTTTTACTTCATTGTTATCTGGCTGTCATTAACTTAAGCAATGCTTTACTCCAGGATGTGTGAATTTGCT
Organism: Acomys minous; assembly: GCF_964271855.1. NCBI lineage: Eukaryota > Metazoa > Chordata > Mammalia > Rodentia > Muridae > Acomys > Acomys minous. Next base: position 42,703,182 of record NC_140486.1, on the reverse strand, counting down.
GAAACCTTTCACCTGTAATGTGGAATGTCAAATGTTCCAGTTAAGATTTTATAGACCATTGGAGTATTCTGGAAAGTCTGGTGAGACAAAGGCCACAGATACAATCTTTGTACAAATGTGATATGTTGTCATTTTAAGGAGGTGGAACCTAAGACTTAGAGATTACCTGGTTTGTCCAACTTCATCAGTCCTGAAACAAGGTTCAAACCAAGTGCCCTTCCTTAGGGAAATTAAGTATGCATCGTAGGAGTTGGGTGCTGGACGAGGCACTGGGTTTGGGAGGATTATATCTGATCCCAGACACAGAGAAACATCCCTCCTATGAGCAGCTGACCCAGGACTCCTGTTTGGCTGCTCTGCCTGCTCTCTTGAACTCTGAGCTCCTTAGTAAATCCAAGGGCTTTATCTGCAGGAGACCAAAGCCAGTCCAGATACTATCATAAAGCTAACCGACTCCAATGACTCAGGTTGTTGGGAAACCACCTTTTTCTGCCCTAAATTTTCCCTTCTGGAAATTAAGATTTAACCTTGAGCCTACCTTTTTGGTAACAAAAATAAAAATACAAGAAAGGGTTAGACTGTTGCCCATGACATTTACCAAAACAGTCTTTATACTGGTCTTCCTATTTCCTGAGGTTTTCATGTTATGTCACAGGGAGATTCTTTATCAAATGTTTAGTATGTTCAAGGCTACTTACTAAGCATTTAGTAATGACAGGTGCATAACACACTCATTTTTAAAATGGTTGGAAAGAAATTGGACAGAGAATAGTTATTCTGAATAGCAAGAAAGAAAGCTGAATTAGGGGATGCAGTGTATATCACAGATTACAAGAACATAATGGATGCCTTGCCACATTGGATGGCCTTGATAAGAGAGGAAAGAAAGAGGTTCTTCTATGTTCTTTAACAACTTTATTGGAATATAATCAACTACTGTAATATTCTCCCATTTAAAATATACAAATATATTGGTTTTAGTAACCATCAAGCCTGTAAGAGAGAATACACATTTTCTTTCTTGCTTATTACTAGATCTGTGGCTCAGAAGCCTATAATAAAAAGCAGATTAACAATAGAAAAGCACAGATTTATTCAGAATGATGTTACATGTGACATGGGGAGGGGCTTCACAAATAAACACCCAAAGGAACAGAGGAAACTACTTTTCTCATCACTGTAACAAAATACCAGACAAACACAGCCTAAGGAAGGATTTATTTTGGCTTACAGTTTGGAGGGATCCAGTACATTGCAGGAGGGAGGGCTCCATGGTGGAGGGAGCATGTTAGCAGGACTCTACCTTACATCTTGGCTGGACAGTAAACATTGCTTGCTTATAAACTTCAAGACTCATGCTTCCATGAGCCACGCTCCCTGATTAGGGCCAACTTTCTATAGGTCCTACAACCTCCCAAAAGACTACCACCAACTGGGTGCCAAATCTTAAAACAAATGAGCCTACTGGCGGCCAGCGTCTAACCTTCAGACCATCAACACCTGTGTATGATCGGTACACCAATGTTTTTGTTGCTATTTAGGGTTGTTACGGTGTGTGTGTGTGTGTGTGTGTGTGTGTGTGTGTGTGTGTGTGTGTTTCTGCTTTCATGTGAAATTTAAGATTTTTTTTCACTTTCCATGAAGAATTGCATTTGAATTCTGATGGGGATTATGTTGAATCTGTAAATTGCTTTTGATCTTAGTTACTTTTCTGTAACTATGATGAAGCCCCATGGCAAAGATAACGTATAGAGAAAGGTTAATTTAGGGCTTTTGGTTCTAGGGAGACAAGTGTCCATAAACAGGGTAGGGAACATGGCAGCAGGCAGATACAGCAGGCAGATAGGTGTGGTGCTGGGACAGCAGCAGAGAGCTCTCCTCTTGATCCACAAACAGGAAGCAGAGAGGGCTAACTTAAAATCGTGGGAGCCTTTTGAAACCTCAAGGCCTGCCCTCCAGGATGCAGACATACCTCTCCCAGCAAAGTCTCACTTGCTAATCCTCCACCAAACAGCCACCAATTGGAGTCCAACTGTTCAAATGCTCGAGACATATCAGGGACTTCTCACTCAAACCACCACAGCAGGGTGGCCATTTTCACAGTGTGAATCCTTTCAGTTCATTAGCATGGGAGGGCTTTTGATCAATTTCTTTTTCCAGTGTCTGAACCTTTTCATTCTACAAGACTTTTGGTTTCCAAATTTTTTTGGTTTGTTGTTGTTTGTTTGTTTTTAGGTTATTGTGAATGGGGTTGTTTACCTTATTTCTTTCTTAGTGTGTTTGACATTTGTATATAGGTAGGCTTCTGATTTTTGTGTGTTAATTTTGTATTCTGCTACTTTGCTGAATGTATTTATTAGCCTTAGAAGTTTTCTGGCATGTTCTTTTGGGTCTGCTATGTTTACTTTATATCATCCCCAAGCAGAGAAACGATTTCTTTCCTTTCTGTTGGTATCCATTTCATCTCCTTCATTTGTCTTTTGCTCTGGCTAAGATTTCCAACACTGTACTAAGTGGAAGGAAAGAGAGTGGACATTCTTGTCTTGTTCCTGATGTTAGTGAAAATGCTTTGAGATTTTCTGCATTTGGTATGGCGTTGGCTGCAAACTAGCTGTGTATTGTCTTAATTATGCTATTTCCCCTTTATCACTAAGCTCTGAAGTACTTTATAGTGAAGCAATATAGGATTTTTTTCAAAGACCATTGTGGTTTTTTTTTTCCTCACATCTGTTGACCTCTTAGATTACTCCGCCCTCCCCCCTTAATTAATCCCCTGCTTCATTTTTTTTCCCATTTTGTCTTTCAAATTACTTGTACAGGGTTATTCCCTCTTTCATCTATGGCTCACTTTTCCTTTCCTGGTTTCCACAGTTACTTCAGGTTATATACTCATATTTGAAGACTTGAAGCTAGCTAGACACTGCAGACGAGAAGGGACATGCGAAGTTCTCTCTCTAGTCTCAGTTACCTCAATCGATATAATCTTCTCTGGTTCCATTTATTTACCTGCAAATCTTATTCATTTTTCTTTAGTTGAATAGTATTCCATGGCGTATATGTACTATATTTTCAATATCCATTCTTCGGTTGAAGAACATTTAGGTTGTTTCTATTTTCTAGCTACAGTGATTAGAACAGCAATGAAAATGGCTGAGCAAGTACCTGTCAAGTCTTTTGCTTCTATTTTGGGATGTGGTATAGCTGAACCAATAGAGTAGATATATTTTTAGCTTTTGGGGGGTTCAAAATACTGATTTCCAGACTGGCTGGACCAGTTCGCAGTTCTACCAGCAGTAAATGAGGGTTCCCCTTTCCTCACATCCTTGATAACATTTGTTGTTGGTTGTTTTGTTTGTTTTGCCATTATTTCCACTACTATATTCTGTGTTTTTGTATAATTGGTGTCCTTTATGCCTCTTGTACCTTGATAGGGAATCTCTCTATTCAGAATACGGATGTTTTCTTCTATGATTTTATTGAAAATATTTCTGTGCCTTTAACTTGAGTTTCTTCTCTTATGTATGATTCGTAGATTTGTTCTTTTATTCTGTCCCAGATTTCCTGGATATACTGGCCATGGGTTTCTTTTGCTTTAATATTTGCTATGACTGATTGATCCAGTTCCTTTGCCTTATCTTTAAGACCTCTTATTCTCTTGTTCACTTGATCCAATCTATTGGTGAAGCTTTCCCTAGAGCTTTTTGACTTTCTAAATATTTCATTTTCAGTTTTATTTCAGTTTGACTCTAGGGATCCTTTTAAATTAAATTCTATTTCACATCTTGAGTTGCTTTTATTATTCCACTCAATTTTATGTTTTTGTGTTCTCTCTGGCATTCATTCATATCCTCTTTGAGTTCCTTGAACATATTTATTATTGTTATTTTGGAATCCTTGTTTTGTATGTCATGTAAGTCAATTTTAGGGGGAGAGCGTTTCTATCGGAATTCTAATGTTTGAAGAAAACATATTGTATTGGTTATTCCTATTCTTTGTTGGGTTTTGATGGGGTGTAGACGTCTTGCATTAGGCATTGGTAGTCTTTCTTGGTATGGATACTTGGCCTTCCCTTTGTCCAGTGTGTGTTTGAATCTCTGTTTATCATCACTCAGTTTGTCAGGTTGAAGGCCAGATGAATGGAATCTATTGTTCAGTCTTGGGGAAATTCCATTTTGATGTGTGAATGGAGTATCAAATGTGGTCTCAGTTCAGTTGCAGCTAGTGATGTTTCTTTTGTCCACATTTTAAGAGGAAGGGCAGGCAAGTGCAAGATGTGTGGTCCTCAGGCAAGTGGCAGAAGTTAATGACGTTATTAGTGGGATTATGGGGTCCTTACCTGGAAATGAGGATGAGGGGTCTGTGAGCAGGTATGGTCCATGCAGGCTTCATGCTCACTGCAGGTGTGTGTAGCCCTGAAGCTGTGTGTCTGCACTCCCTACTGGAAAGCCCAGGCAGGCAGCACAGGATCCAAACCTTCTTTTTCATGTGAACACTGGCCATTTCCTGGCATTATTTCTTTAGGAAATTGTCTAGCAAAATGTTTTATTAGTTACTTAATTAATTATTTTGCAGCCATGTTACAGAGTTCTCCATATATATTGTAACTATTAGCTCTATGTCTTATATGTGATTTGCAAGTATTCTTTTCCTTTCCTTGGGTCACCTCTTACTCTTATGATGTAATCCTTTCATGTTCTAAATTGTTGTATGACCTAATTTATCTGTGTGTTCTTCTGCTACCAGTGCTTTTTGTCATTTTTCAGGAAACCCTTGTCTAAGATCATGTTCAGAAGTTTTCACATTATGTTCTATACTAAGAATTTTATAGTTTGTGATCTTATATTTAGATTTTTAGTTCATCTTGAGTTAATCATTGCATATAGTGTGAGACTGAAGTTCAACTTTAACCTTTTGTGTACAGACATCCAGCTTTATCAACATCATTAGCTGATAATAACTGAAGTTCTTTTTTATTTTAGACAGGGTTTCTCTGTGTAACCTTGGCTGTCCTGGAACTCTCTTTGTAGACCAGGATGGCCTCAAAATCACAGAGATCCTCCTGCCTCTACTTCCCAAGTGCTGAGATGAAAGGCATGCGGGGCCCCCCTCCTCCCCCTCTTCCCCCCCCCCCCCCCGCTCCCCGCCACAGCCTAACTGAGGTTCTTAAAGGAAAAAATTATGTCTCTTTTTGAGTTCTTTTGAAGTAGAGTCTATGGCAAGAACTTATTTATAATTTTTTTTGGATGTGATCTGAGGAGGCAAGATCAAAGAAGAGACCATGAGATAAAAGTCCATTGTAAAGGTCACAGTGAAGAGTGCTGTTACAAGTGATCTGGTTCTATCTGTACCTCTAAGGGTCATCCAGAGGGTCTCCCAAATGGCCAGCTGAAGAACAGAGGATGAAGAATTTTCCTCTGTTCATGCTCCCTCTGATTGAGGGTTACACTTGTATCATGTTAGTGTTCTGGCACCCCAAAACGATGCAGGAGTAGTTGGGTAACTCTGTGGAGCAATCTTCATCTGGAAATACTTGTAGAGATGGCCCAGCTGCCAAGAGTTGTCCTCAACAATTTACACACATAATATAAACTGAAGAAAGTAATGTAGGAATTATCCCCAATGGTATCTGCTATCTTAAGTAGCTGTACTATATTGATGTGATAAATCAACTGAGGGAAGGGGGCTTATTTTAGGTTACAATGCTCAGGTCACACCACATCACTGAAGTGAGCCATGGTAGTAACTCAGGGCAAGAACTGAAGCAGAAACCATGGAGGAGAGCTGCTTACTGATTGTTCCCTATGGTTTACCTAGTTTGCTTTCTTATACAATCTGGGACCACCTTCCCAAAGGGGATGCCACTCATAGTGGGCTGGGCTTTCCCATATCAATCATTAGCCAAGAAAATGCCCCCAGAAACTTGCCTACAGGCAATCTGATGGAGGCATCTTCTCAATTATGATTTTCTCCTCCCCAGATATTTGTGTCTAGGTTTGTCTCAAGCTGACAAAACCCTACTAACACTGTTGCCAAGAGATAAACATCATCTGTGTCAACATTTTGCATAGAACTAACTATAGGGCCAAGTCTGGGAAATTTTAGGGATAGAGAACAAAACATTAAGTTATATTTTTTATTGGGTCCTTGTGATATGTGTGTGTGGGGTGTCATAAAATAAATTAGACATTCTGTAAAGAGCTGTAATTTCACAGAGACAATAAAAAAGCAAAAATCATCTCTTTAAAAGAGAGAAGTGGGAGAGAGATGTAGTTCATTGTTGAGGATTTGGCTACCACTCATGAAGGGCTGAGTTCATTCCACAATATTACAAAAGTGAAAGAAAGAATAAAGAAGGATGTGATCAGTGCTGTGGCAAGGTGCAAATCTTATGACAAAGAGTCTGTGACAAGAACTTATGTACAGATTATTCAGGGATCTCAGGAGGTAAGAGAGAATGGGACCATACAGGAAAAGATTAGAGGAGAAGCATTTCATAGTAATAGGTGTATAGTGTGAGGAAGAATAAACCCTGTAGACTTATATAGTTGAATGCTTAATGACAAGGGAGTGGAATTCTTTGACAAGATTAGATGATTGGGAGGTATGGCCTTGTTGGAGGAAGTGTGTCACTGAGGTGTAGACTTTGAGTTTTCAAAAGCTCATGCCAGGGCCAGTCTCTGTCTCTCTGTCTCTCTTTTTCTGCCTCTCTTTGTCTGTGTCTGTGTCTCTGTTTCTGTCTATCTCTCTGTCTCTCTGGGTCTGGGTCTCTCTTTCTCTGTTTCTCTGTCTGTCTCTCTGTGTCTCTGTCTGTGTCTTTGTCTCTGCCTCTGTCTCTCTGTGTCTCCTTCTGCCTCTGTCTCTCTGTCTCCCTGTCTCTCTCTCTGTCTCTCTGTCTCTCTCCCTCTTTCTGTCTCTCTATCTCTATCTGTCTGTCTGTCTCTCTCTGTCTTTCTGTCTCTCTGTCTCTCTCGCTCTGTCTCTCTCTCTCTCTTTCTGTCTCTCTGTCTCTGTCTGTCTGTCTGTCTGTCTGTCTCTCTGTGTCTCTCTCTTTCTGTCTCTCTGTCTCTATCTGTCTGTCTGTCTGTCTCTCTATGTCTCTCTCTTTCTGTCTCTCTGCCTCTGTCTCTCTGTCTGTCTGTCTGTCTCTCTCTGTCTCTGTCTCTTTGTCTCTTTCTGTGTCTCTGTTTCTGTCTCTCTCTGCGTCTCCGTCTCTGTCTCTGTCTCTCTGTCTATCTCTCCCTTGCTGCCTCTGGATCAGGATGCAGTTCTCAGCTACCTGTCTAGCACCAGACCTGTGCTATCCATGTTCTCCCATGAGGACAATGCATTAAACTTCTGAAACTGTAGCCCAGCTCCAATTAAAAATTTAAAACTCTTGCCTTGTTCATGGTGTTACTTCACAGCAATAGAACAGTGACTAAGATACGGTGACAAAAAACAAAAATCAATAGGTGCAAGTATTTATTTACTTATTTTTTGAATGTAATTTTTAAATTAATTTATTCAGATTGCATCTCAATTGTTATTTCCTTACTTGTCTCTTACTGTTCCTCCCTCCCTCTCTCTTTCACCATATTCCCCTCCCCTAGGTCTGTGACAGAGGTGGACCTCCTCCCCCACCATATGGTCACAGCCTATCAAATCTCATCTTGGTAGCCTGTCTATGCTTTCTTTGAGTGCTACTAGGCCTCCCCACCACGAGGAAGTGGGCAAGTATTTATTTATTCATGTAAAAATACTTTTTCATTGATTGCCTTTTTGTATGCTAGGTCTGGCACTAGGGGTTCTGTGTTGAACAAATCAGAAATGGTAACTAGACTTTCATGAAAAGAACCTGGCAATGGATTATCAGATGAATGAACAAGATAATGTCAAGCGTTGATGAATGTTTTATTAAAGAAACAACAGGAGAGAATTTGGTAGCATGCTGAGGTGGGACATGGTTACCAGAACAATCAAGCAATTCTTTAAGCCGAAACCTGAATGACAAGGACTAAGGTTCAATGCCACAAAATCAGGGAAAACTTGAAAACACAAAGGTCAGAAGCAAGGGAAGACTCTCCTTAATTCATAAATAGGAAAAGGCCAGGAGTCTGGAGAAAAAGAGCCAACGCTGGGAGAAGGAGTAGGAAATAGTTAGATGGGTAGGTGTGGGCCAGGGCACTAAACAGACATCGGATGTTCTATCATTGGAATTAATCTTCACGCCAGTAAAGCAGCACTGAGGGGTTTTATGCGTAGGAGCGACTTACTGAGACTTCAGTGTGTAAGCATCTGACCATAGAGGACAGGAGTAAGCATGTGTGTCCTGATCTAAGACTTGTGCAGATGTTCTCCAGGCTGGCCATGGAGATGGTGCAGATCCAACATAGGCAGACAGAAGGAGGGGTTTGAGATTCTGTGTGGGAGGCTGTTTAATGTTTGTTTTGTGGTCTGGAGTTGACAGCTGAGGGTATAGACCCAGGCGCCAAGGTCAAACAGGAATGAGTCTCCAAAGACAATTTAACTTCTTCTTGAGCAAAGCCTAAGGGCATATTTACAAATGGCAGTGGATAAAGGACTCTGAAAGGGATGCAGGAGAACTTTGAAGCCATGCCAAGTAAAGGACTGAATTCTGTAGGTGATGATGAATAATTAAAGGTACTTTAAAAACAAAAAGTGACAAGAATAAAGCTGTGCCCCAAGGTCTGATTACCACAGGGTCAAACGGCTCATAGATGTAACAACAAACAAAACAAACAACAGTAACAGAGCATTGTGTGCATGCAAACATGTGCATGTGCATATGTGCATGCTTATGAATGTGTGCGCACATGTAGATGTGAGGTTAAGCAGGGAAAAGAAGAATTTGGATGACAAAGCCAGCACACTTGTTCTTCAGAGGTTAATTTACTTTTCTGTTTATTGAGGTTGCTATGGTGATGGTGAAAACCATCCAGGAGGACAGAGAACAGTTGACTGTCTGCACTTAATAATCTGATTTTATGTAAGACATCAGAAAAGAATGCCAAAACTCAGAACTTTGCTGGGAGCTTTAAAAGAAACCAGACAGATGAGGTTGAGCTCCCAGGCTCTCAGCCACACTAGTCCCCTCCTTGGGCACAAGCTTTCTGGCCCAGCTGTCCTGGCACTCCTCACCTTGGCACTGGGAGGAACTCATTCTGCCCTGTGTCCTCGCCTCCCTTTCACTGATTCAAACAAGAACGTCACAAACAATCCGTAAAACGAAACAAATCCCAAGGGAAACAGAACAGGGATTTTTGTCTATTAAAAAAAAAGTTGTAAAATGCTTTCTTCTTTGCCTGACAGAAACTATTCTCTCCTGGAGTCCAATGGACATTGCCTGGAGCACCCGTCCTGGAGAAGCCTTGTGTTCTCATTTAGTCTGGGACTTTCCACTCTCCTTGAGTGAGTTCATGTTCCAGGGCTGGAACTGGGGGTTGGGGATGAAGGTATTTTCTATAATTACAAACATATTCCTTCTGTTATTGTTTAGAGTAATGCCAGTGAATTCTTCATTTGTTTTCAGAGTTGTGATTTTCATTTTTGTTTGTTTCTAACTGGGTTTTTGACAAGATTAGCAGAGAGCAAACAGAAACCTTTCATCTGTCTGAATTCTAAATCCCCTTTGTGTTTCCTTTTCTTTTTTTTGAGGACTAATCCTTTTTTATTGGAATAGTTATTTTCATGGAATACATTCTGATCATGGTTTTCCCTCCCTCATATCCTCCCCACATGCCTACCCTTTCAACTCTGCCTTCTCTCTCTTGAGAGAACAAACAGGCAAATCAAAAGACAAATGAACAAGGAGAAAAGAAAATGAACAAACATCAAATTGCATCAGGGTTGAGCACTGCCTTCTTCCCCTGTGGCCCGGGCAGCCAGCCCCTCCAGGGTGAAGTGATTATTGGAAAGCTGGCAATAGAGTCAGAGACAGCCCCACCTCCCCTCACTAGGGGACCAACATGAGGCATGAGCTGCCCATCAGCTTCATCTGTGTAGGGGCTGAGGTCCAGTCCATGCATGGTCCTTTGGGATGTAAAATGAATAAACAAACTCAACAAGCCTAAACATCAAGAACATAAACAACCCAATTAAAAATGGACCCTGGAACTGAACAGAGGGATTTCAGAAGAAGAAACATGACGGCAAAAACAAATTGTCAAACGAAAACAGAGAGACAAATCATATGCCCGCGCACACCAGAACATCACGAAATCAGAAACCATAATAGACAAGCAAAAGATCTAAGGAAGCTTTTAAAAGATGCCCAACACGAAGCAATATGAAACAAAATGTTTTCTAAAAAATTTGTGTGTTTCTTTTGTGTAGAGTCCTTTGAATATATGTGCAACTAATACGCTGAGTCATGCACTAGACTTATTCCTGGTTTTCTGAGAAAAAAAACCACTGCACTGCTTTCCAGAGTGCCTGCATAAGTTTTCACTCACACTAGCATAGACGGGTGTTCCCCTTACTGACACCTGTGCTAGCATGACTATCATTTCTTTTATTGGTCTCAGCCACTCTTACTGGTGTAAAATGAAATCTCATAGGAGTTTTGACTTGTGTCGTGCCTGATGACTAAGGGTGCTGAGCTTTTAAAAAGTGTTTCTCAGTCATCTGTGTGTCATATCGAGCACTCTCTACTTATTCTGTATTTCATTTCTAATAATTTTGTTTTTTTATGTGCATTGTTATTTACATAGTTTAGATATTAGTTCCTCTAACTGATGTATAATCGGTGAAGATCTTTTCCCATTCTGTAGCTAGCAGATTTGCCTGTACCATGTGGAAGTTTCATGAGGCCCCATTTATTAATTGTTGATCTTAGTGCTTGTGATAACGGTGTCCTGTTCAGAAAGTCCTTTCTTGTGACAGTGAGTTCAAGACTGCTTTCCCCCCTTTCTCTTTTATCAATTTCAGTGTATCTGATCTTATGTTGAGGTCATTGATCCTTTAAGAGGATGTTTGTGCAGGGTTTTAAGTATGGATCTATTTTCACTCTTCTACATGAAGCCATGCAGTTCAACTAGCACTACTCTGTGAAAATGCTATCTTTTTTTTCCAATGTGTATATCTGGCTTCTTTATAAAAAAAAAAAATCAGGTGCTGCTGGGCATGGTGGCACATGCCTTTAATCCCAGCATTCAGGAGGCAGAGCCAAATGGATCTCTTTGACTTTGTGACCAACCTGATCTACAAAGCAAGTCCAGGACAAGCAAGGGTACACAGAGAAACCTTGTCTCGGAAAAAAAAATCAGGTGTCAATAGATGTATGGACTTATGTTTGGGGTTTCAATTTGTTCCATTGATCAAAGTGTATATTTTTGTGCCAATACCTTACTGTTTTTAGTACTATAGCTCTGTAGTATAATTTGAAATTGGGATGGTGATACCTCTACCTGTTATTTTATTACTCAAGATTATCTCAGTTATCTTGTTTTTTTTTCTGCTAGTTTTTTGTTAGTTTTTGCTGTTGTGTGTGTATCTCTATGAAGCTGAAATTTTGTCTATTTTTCTGTCATATCCTGAGATTCCCTTTTCTATCTCTTGTAATCTATTGATGAATTTTCTTGTTTCTATGGTTTCAATGCCTAAATTTTTTAATTCCAGAATTCTCTCAGCTTGGATATTCTTTGTTAATTTTATTTCCATTTTCAGGTCTTCTATGGTTCTGTTCATTTCCTTTCAGTGTGTGTGTGTGTTTGTGTGTGTGTGTGTGTGTGTGTGTGTGTGTGTTCCTAGATTTCTTTAAGATATTTATTCATTCCATGTATATGTACATCTATCATCTTCATTCAAGTGATTTCAAGGTCTTTTCCTTGTGCTTCAGCTGTGTTGAATTACTCAGGATCTGCTGTGGTAGGATAGCTGGGCTCTATGGAGACATATGGACTTGGGTGTTACTGGTTGTGTTTTTATGCTGGTTTCTAAGCATCTGGGATTGGGATGATTACAGGTCTAGCTGCTGGCTTCTGGATTTGTCTTTGTGAAGTAGGTGTTTTGTTCCTTGCTTACTTTTTCCTCTCTGGATTTTTTGGGAGTGTGAACCTAATAATTTTGACTACATGGTATTCCAGGTAGAATGTGTTTCTGCCTATTGGGATCTGACACTTTGGAATGCGTATAGGCTAGGGGTCTAAAGGGGTTCATAGCAGAGAGGAGAGCACAGCGTTCAACCAGGATCTGCTTATTTTTGTCTCCTTGGAATGGGGGTAGGCAATGAAGAGTGATCACCCGAGAAGATCTGCTATAGTGCTAGGGATGAGACTTGAAGTTCGGATTTGGAGGAACAAAAGAAGAAGGGGAAATCTACAGACAGCGTTCCTGCTCCCCTGGCCGTAGTGGTCTGTAGATGAATGGGGAGTTCCTGTTGGAGTTGGAACTTGGAGTAAAATAATAAGAGGGAAGAGGGGGACTATGAAGGGAGGGTCTGTGGGATCCATAGGAGATGTGGGCACCTGCTGCTCTATTTCAGCACTAAGGATAAGACTGGGGGGTTGGCTTTGGAGGGGAGGAGGGAGTAGTGAAGGTCTTCAGCTGGCTTACCTGTTTCTCTGGCCTGCTCGGCTGGTGTTCCCAGGGAATGCCTGCTGGTGTTGATGCCTGGGATACTGGTACGATTTGGGGGAAGGAAGGTTGGAGAAAAGCATCTTTGTGATCCACTGAGGATGGGGTGGGAGAGGAAAAGGAGAGCACAGAAGGTTTTTTGACACAGAGGTGGGGATTTACCACTGGGGATTGAATCTGGAGAAGCAGAAGGAGAGGTGTAGATATGCCACCCACCTACTTGTTCAGCGGATACTTTAATTTTGAAGTATGTTCTTATGATTCTCTGGCTTTCCTTGGCATCTGCTTGATGCCCCTTGGTGTCTGTTGTGATGTTCCCTCCCATATACTTTTTATCTTTAATTGACTAATTTGGATCTTCTTTCTCAATTTTTTAGTTAATTTGTCTAAGAGTTTATCAATCTTATTTAATTGTCTCTAAGAACCAAGTTTTTGCTTCATTTATTCTTGGTATTTTTGCTTTGTTTTTTTGAAATATTTTTACACCCGAGTTTGATTATTTTTGCCATCTATTTTTTTCTGGATATTAGTTATTTGTATTTGTTGTTGTAGATCTTTCAGGTATTCTATCACTTTGTTAATACAGGGTCTTTAAAATTTTTTTCATGTAGGCACTTAGAACTTGCCTCTTAGAACTGCTTTTATTGTGTTCCATAGGTTTGGGTATGTTGTGTTTCCATTTTCACTCAATCCTGAAAAGTTTGAAACTTTCTTCTTTATTTCTACCTTCACCCATTTTTGATTCAGTAGTGAGTTATTTTCCATGAGTTTGTATACTTTTTGTTGTCACTGATACCCAGTTTTAATGCATTCTGATCAGATAAGATGCATGATGTTATTTCAATTTTCTGTATCTGTTGGAGACTTGCTTTGCATCAACATATGTGGTCAATTTTCAAGAAGATTTTATGAGCTAATGAGAAAATGGTAAATTCTTTTGTGTCTGGCTGAAATGTTCTATAGATATTTGCTTATTTATGATGTTATTTATTGCCAGCATTCTTTTGTATGGTTTTGTTGTTGTTGTTTTGGTCTGGATAACCAGTCTATTGGTTAGAGTGAGGCATTGACGTCGTCCAGAGGATCCATGCATGATTTTAGTTGTAGCAGTGTTTCTATTATGAGCTTGGGTGCTCTTGTGTTTGCTGCATAAATGTTTAGAATTTTGATATCCTCTTGATGGGTTTTTCCTTTGATGAGTATGTAGTATTTTTACCTATTTCTTTGATAAGTTTGAATTTAAAGTCTATTTTGCTAGATATTAAAATGGCTACACCTGCTTGTGTCTTTGGTCCATTTTCTTAGAATATATTCTTTCATCCTTTTACTCTGAGGTCATGTCTATCCTTACTAGTAAGGTGTGTTTCTTGGATGACTTCTGGTTTTTGTTTTGTTTTTTTAAAATATTTATTTATTTATTATTTATATATGTATTCTGCCTGCATGTGTACCTGCATGCTAGAAGAGGGACAGGGTTTCTCTGTGTAGCCTTGGCTGTCCTGGACTCACTTGATAGACCAGGTTGGCCTCAAACTTACAGAGATATGGCTGCCTCTACCTCCACAAGTGCAGGGATCATAGGTGCGTGCCACTGTCCCTGGCCAGAATCCTGTTCTTAATCCAACCTATTAGTCTGTGTCCTTTTATTGCTGGATTAAAAATATTATTATTGGGATTTATCAATGAAAAATGTGTATTGTTTCCTGTTATTTTGGTGTTATGGTGTGGATTTTCTCCCTTATTCGGTTTGATGGTCCTAAATTACTTATTCTTCGTATTTTCTTTAGTGTGGTCAACTTCTTCAGGTTTTCTTTGTGTAGAGATGGATTAGTAGATAGATATTGCTTAAATTTAGTTTTATGTTTTTATTTTTATTTTTCTGTTCACCATGATTGATAGTTTTGTCTGGTTTAGCAGTTTGGTATTCTCTTGGAGCTTTTAGTGTATAAATCCAGGCCCTTTGGCTGTTAGAATCTCCACTGAGAAGCCTTTGTTATTTTAACGGGTCTACTATTTGTTTGTGTTTTTGCTGACTTCAGCAAGGGATTTATTCCTGTACTTTTTAAGGTCCTTGAACATAGATGTAATTACTATCTTGAAGTCCCTGTCTTTTACTTCAGTTATATACCATTTCTCAGGGCCTATAGACTCTGGCAGAAGCATATTGTTCCGGCCATTCTTGATTATGTGTTTATGCTGATGTCTGGGCATCTGGGGTTGGAATGATCGAAGTGCTTTGGGGTATTGATATCTGGTCTTGTCTTTGTTGGGTGACTGTTATGTTCTTTGTTTTCTGTTGCCCTCTCTCTGGATCTTAGGCTGTGGGTTTGCCTGGTAGGGAATGCTTCTATAAGTCAGTGGATGGCAGAGAGGAATAGAGGTGGGCTAAAGGAAAAGGCTGTGAGATGCTTCAGGACAGAGCTGAGGGTGTCCTGTTCACATCTAGAGGTGGTATCCCCAGAGAATTGGGGGTGTTGTGGGAACGGGGGGGGGGCAGGGGGGTCCTACAAGTAAGTTGCAGTAAGGCACTGAATTGACTGAAGAGACAGCATTGAAAAGGCAAGGGGGACCTTGGGTCTGTCTGAACCAAGAGTTGTAGTCTCCAGTAAATAAAGCTGGCATGGGAGGAAGGGAACCTGTACTTGTTATCAGGCTGAGGGCGAGAATGGAGATATCATAAAGGAGAAATGGGAGGACAGTGTGATTTACCTAATTGAGTCCCTGCCAGGTGGGCATCCCAGGTAGACAGTGTTTCTATGTGTATGTGGCTGATGCACAGTGATCTGGGAAGGAGTAAGCCTGGGCCCACTGAAAGGTTTGTACAAGTCCCCAGGGAAAAGAAGTAGAGAGGAAAGAGAGGCCTCTGCAAGCTGACTGCTAGAGGGCTGGAGAAACGGAAGTGCCAGCCAGACAGGAAGGGGCGTGGACATTGCCTACCTGAGTCCGGGTCATGTATGGCCAGTCTGAATTCTAAACCTCTCAAACTGTGGAGACCTTTAGTGTTTTTCCACGTCTTTGTTCATTCCTTCCGTAAATCTTGGACATGTGGCAGACACCACAGTAAGTGCATGTGGCCTCTTCACTAACAGCCATAATACAGTACTGATAATGGTGACCTCGTTTATGCCTCGCCATGCGCAAGCCCCTGTAGTGAACTCTTACATGCCTGTCCCATTTTGCTGCCCTGAAGTCAGAGCAAGTGTTAGTAATTATTCTTATTTTAATGATAACTGAGGCATCAGCATCCCACCTCAAGGTCGACTGATTGTTACCGCTTCATATAGTGTAGCGTTGTATAGATAGTTACAGTGTTGTGTAGCTTGGACGGTAATAATAAAAAAAAAAGCACTGTTGGCATGGTGGCACACAGCTATAATCCCAACACTGAGGGAGGCAGAGGCAGGCAGATCATGAGTTCAAGGAAGCTTGGTTTACAAAGTGAGTCCAGGAGAGCCAAGGCTACACAGAGAAACCCTGTCTCAAAAAAAGAAGAAAAAGAAGAAGAAGAAGAAGAAGAAGAAGAAGAAGAAGAAGAAGAAGAAGAAGAAGAAGAAGAAGGAAAGAAGGAAGGAAGGAAGGAAGGAAGGAAGGAAGGAAGGGAGGAAGGAAGGAAAGAAGGAAGGAGCACTGGCATTCTGAAATAACAAATGCTAAGCAATTGTGCTGATACCTAACAGTACCTGGAATGAAGCTGTTGCTATGCTTTAACACTATCAAGCACACATCTCTCTCAAGTCATTTTTTGTGGGTCTGGGTGTGGCTACATGTGGATATAACTTGAGAGGAGGCGGGCAGAGGGGTCATGCATTTCAGGGTAGCCTGGTCTACATGCTGAGGCCATCTGAAAAGAAGGGCTGGGCTTGAGCCTGAGTGATAGAGAACTTCCCTAGCACATGGAAGACCCTGAGTTTGACCTTCAGTATCCCCCAAAGGAATAAAATCAGTTTAATGGTAGACAGCTTGCCTGTTGTGTGGAAGGCCCTGGCTCAATGCCCAATATCATGAACAAAAATGGAAAAGAAATCACTATCCATAAGCAAATAACTAAGAATGATCTCCCCTGAAAATCAAACAGGCCCATCAATTTTTCATCATGGACTCTCCACATATATTTGTTTTTTTTATAGCATTCTGCACAAACACCAGTGGACTCTGCTTTAACAGGGGCTCATTCTTCATATCCTGACAGTTTGATCATTGCATTCACTTAAGGATCACTAGAGTGTTGCCAAGGGTTTTTGCCAATATTGATTACCTTTATTCAATGTATACAAAATTTTTCTTTCCCCTAAACATCAGAGGATCTTAAGGATCTTGCAAAGTAAGTTAAATTCAACTTCACAGCCCTGATAACTCTGTGCTTAGCAGAGTAAGAGCTCACAGCACCCCAAGTCGCCAATGACCTCATATGATTATGTTATTTACAGAGTGAAAACAAATGTGTGGGGCACTTAAGGTGGTTTTCTTGCTCAAATCCTAGAGAAAGTCCTGGAGGAGTTGTTGAACCATTTGCTCTTCAGGTTCAAAATGCACTTGATGGAGAATCCTGGGCAGTGCCCTCTGGTGTGCTGGTTAGTTTGTCAGCTTGACTTGAGCTGGAGTCAGCTGGGAAGAGGGAATCTAAATTGAGAAAATGCTTCATCAGATTAGCCCGTGGGCAAATCTGTGGTGCATTTCCTTGGTTAATGATTGATGTGGGAGGGCCCAACCCATCCTGGGCTTTGGAACCACTAGATGGATGGTCGTTAATTGAACAAGAGAGTAGGTCATGGAGAAGAAGCCTGTCTGTAGGGTTCCTCCATTGCCTCTGCCTCAGGTTTTGCCTGTAGGTTCTTGCCCTGGCCCCTCTCATTGCTGAACTATATCAGCAGTATGTGTAAACCAAATAAAGCCTTTCTTCCCCAAGTTGTTTTTTTTTTTTTTATCATGGTATTGATCATAGAATTAGAATCATATTTAATTCTGCTGGTTTAGCGAGGGGCAAGTTATGTCAAAATGGATTCCTTGAGAAGTATTAATATCTCAGGGCCAGAGACATTCCTCAGCTCATAAAGCACTGGCCACTACAACTTGAGTTCAATCCCTAGAGTGCTCTTAAAGGTGTAAGGAGAAAACAACTCATAAAATTGTTCTCTGACCTACACACACACACACACACACACACACACACACACACACACACACACATGCTATAAAAAACCAATACATTTTAATTGTTGAAAAAGAAACATTAAGAGTTAAACCTTTTAAAGACCTTTTAAAAATTTATTAATTTTTATTTTATTTGTATGAGTGTTTTGCCTCTGTATTTGTGTGTGTACCCCCACCTGAGTATCTGGTGACTTTGGAGGTCAGAATGTGTCAGATCCCCTGGAAATGAAGTTACAGACACTTGTGAATCACCATGCAGGTGCTGGGAATTGAACTGCAAAAGCAGTGTGAAATTCTTACCCATTGAGCTATTTCTTCAGGACCAACCTTCTCTTTCCTAGGGAAGATTTCCCCAGGTTTATCCTCTACTATATCTACACTCTCACTTTATAACTTTTGTCTCTAGAGCTTTAAAAAAAACAACCAACCAACCAAATATAGACAAACATTCCTGTAATAACTTGACTAACAAATGCCTTTATTACTAGAACATGAGAGCCATAAGATGGTGTGCTAGGTATTTTTTTTTTCTTTCACGATCAAAATATCTGTCAAAGCAGCTTAGTGTGAGATCAGTTCCTTTTGCCTCATGGATTCAGAGACATTGCAGTCTATCACAGCCAGAAGAGCAGGGCAGTGGGAGTAGCTCAGCCATGGCACTGGGAGTTACACTATTCACACAGCAGCAGACAGGAAGTGGAGACCACCAGACCCAAGCCAGGGAACAGCAGAGTTGGTAACCAGCCAGGCTCCATCTCTTCATGGGTCCAAGCCTTCAATCCACTGTCACAAGCTGGAAGCCAGATGTTCAAAACACGAGCCTCTGGGGACGATTTCCGTTTCCAACAATAACAAAGGTGTCTCTTTTTCAAGTTTTGTGGGATCCTAGGTGTTTGTTTAAATGCTAAACATATGTGAATGGCTCAATTAGTTTGAGTTGTACCCACTCAAAGGCAGGGAAAATAACTTACCCCAGATAATAAAAATACAACAGGAAGAAGGGAGAACTCATTTCAAGTAATCCTAGGTGGATGGTTTCCAACACTTTGTATTAAAACTGAAAAAGGCCTTTTGTGATAGTGAAGGTACTTTAAATTACTACACATTGGCAGAATATAGGAGATTTATAAAGGCCTGCAAATTCAGTCATGCTTTTACAAGGCTTCGTCTCTCTCCGTGATCCCAAGTGGTCCTTGTGTGTTGACTGATGGTGTATCTGCACTTTGGAGTATGTCATGCTCTTCAAAGCACACACACATAGAAGTACATACATATGCCGGTTCCTGGATACCAGATGGTTGCCACCATCAGTCTGGGAGCTATAAAGTTGAGTGACATCCCAAATCACTCCTGTTCCTTAAAGTTGTAAAATGTGTACCTTCAGTGTTTAGTAACAGGATCAGAATGGAGACCTAATACTGAATAATTAACACAAACACCCCCTTATGTTTCGGCGGCACTGTTTACCTCCCAGCATTATATGGGTCAGTGGTAGCACTGTGCTCCCTTTTTGGGAGGTAGGGGAAGTGAGGAAGTAAACTCCACCACCTTTATCTGGTCCAAAAGACTCAGACAAATGGCTAACTGTGGAGCCCATTAGCATACCAAAGTGCATGGTGGCCTTGAGGCTCAGTACCTGTGGCTCTTCTCAGCTCTTCTCACCCTGTCCCCTAACCTAAACTTCTCTAGCTCATGGTGTCCCTTTCTTATTTCTACACAACCCTGCTATTTCATCCATGTACCGTGTTAGGTCTCCTCTCTCTTCATCCCCTCTCTTGGTACCATCTCTCCTAGTCTTCTCTCCTTCTCTCTCACTCTCTCCATCTTTCTCTTCTCATGGCCTGCTTCATTCTACTGGTCATGTTTAGTCTGCTATTTTCTCTCCCTTTTCTGGAGGATGTGGGGAGAAGGATAGGACATGAGAGAGGTGAAAGGGGGCCAAGAGAGAGAGGGCCAAGAGCCAAGAGAACCAAGAGGGAGAGAACCAAGGGCTAAGAAAGGAGAGAGGGGGGGGGGAGGGGAGAGGGAGAGGGAGAGAGAGAAGAGCACTGCCAAAATGTGAGGGTTATATAGGAATGAGAACCTGTGGATAGGAAGCTGTGAACCGAGCTGGAGTCTAGGTTGTGCAGGATGAAAAGAGCTGAGAAGAGCCAGAATGCCAGCATGGACTCTGTAACAGGTCATTGCTTAATGCTGATGAAGCCTGGAGGCCACAAATGTTTTGGTATGCCAACAGGCCATTTCTCCAGAGTTTCTTTTGGACCTGATACCTTGGAACAGTCATGTCCTTACTTTATACAACCTTCACCGTAGGGTGTTCTCCTATGATGTAATCTGGCCATTAGCCAAACCCAACAGACACCAGTGGGCATGGGAACCTGGGTGATTCCAATATATCACAACCTCGAGGCATAGGCTGGATCAGTGGATCTAGAAGTGTGTATGAGGAATGACCAGCCCAAAAGGGAAGCTTTTACATTTGTGCCCTTGATTTTTTAACATCTTCTTTAAACATGAGGATCGAGATGACACAACACTATTAAATATGGAGGAGGAGCTGCCCACATGAGTTTCTCAAGGTCACACAGGTGTGAGAGTTGTGTGCTTCTCTAAGCCTCACTCACCTTGTGGTTATGACTCTCATTTTTCACTTTGTCCTCAAATACAGGATATTGTTGTGCCTACAGTCTTTGGTGTTATCACTCAAATTTATAGATGTTTAGTTTAGTTTAGTTTGTGTTTATCTGGAGATTTTGCCTCTGGTTATAAAACACCCCTCTGTGTCTATAGTGTTTTGTTCCTGGTAAAGTGACCAAGATCTCTCAGACCTTCAGTGTAGAGAGTTAAGGCCAACACCATTCACCCTTTGGAAGAGAAGACCAGACTCTGTGAAGCTTGCAGAGGACTGCCCCAGGCGCCCTTCCTGCCAATGAGAGGGCAGGTTACAAGAGGCTGAACACATTGGACCACCTGTGATCCTTATCTTTCATTGGCTCTGAAGAAAGTCTCAGTAGTGATATTCTATTGGGGTCTTCTATGCCAACCGTTGCTTTATTCATTTCTCAGTGGTCAGATTATCTAAAAAAAAAAAAAAAAAAAAAAAAAAAAAAGGACTGGAGAGATGGCTCAGAGGTTAAGAGCACTGTGCACTGATTGATCTTCCTGAGATCCTGAGTTCAATTCCCAGTAACCACATGGTGGCTCACAACCATCTATAATGAGATCTGGTGCCCTCTTCTGGCCTGCAGATGTACATGCAAACACAACATTGTATAAATAATAAACAAATCTTTAAAAAATAAACATAAAAATAAAGCAGTATTATTAAGGAAAATTGAAATTGCCTACCAACATTCTGCTACCAATGAGGCCACATCCAGCTAAGTCCTTCTAGCCTTTATTTTGTGCACATGTACTTAAGACTATTACTTAGGAAGTTTGCTCTGTCTATGAACCCTGCTCTGTAGCTTGCCTTTTAGTCTAATGTGTGTAAAAGCATAGACGTCTCAGATTTCCTACGAAAACCTTCTCAGCTGCTTTTTTAGGCAGAGGAAAGCTATAGTTGGGGAAGACTACTGTCCAGCTGGAAGAATCAGTAGTGCATGTGAATTACCCAGGGTGGGGGGAGGGTGTGGCTTTCATGTTAATATTCATGCTGCAGCGCAGGAGATGTGGGTCAGGACTGAAGCGTCTTTGTGCCTCCATTCTCACCAGGGCTGCAGATGTTGCTGTCCAATGGCCCACACTTTGCCAAATCCACAGGTGACAGGTGTGTGGAAAGAACTCCAACTCAGGAACTGAAATTTTGCTCATGTGGTTTAGGGAAAATTTCTGAATATTAGTTCTCTTATATATCAGGGGATGGGTGTGAAAAAAAATCTGAAACCATTTAGCACAATACATGCACTTATTAAAGTACGATGGCTGAGTTGAAATGTAGTCATGATAGAAGAATCCTCTTACCTCATATTCTGTTTCCTCCTTTCACTCTAGCTGAAGAATAAAGTCAGCCATCAAGACAGGACTGTCTATGAAATGTCCTCTTGTGCTGAAGAAGCCCACGGGCACTGAATTTGGGATGATAAATGGATCCATTTTGCCCTTTCAGACAATATAATAAAAAAAAAAAAGGAACTATGACCCAAATTGACAGAATCCCCTGTGTATGGCAGAATGGCCTGAAGGCTGATTTCTTCCTTTGTAATTAAATGACAGGAGAGCCACTTTTCTTAGTCCCGTTCTGTCGCTTCCCTTTCTGTTTACATGTCAGAAGTGTTCTCTGTGACATCTGTCTGCTTCATGGCCTCTTATTTTGCTCTTTCAATTTTGTTTTCCTCACTGGGTGCTTGTACAGTCACTATCCAACAGAGAGTTCTTCTTCTTCTTCTTCTTCTTCTTCTTCTTCTTCTTCTTCTTCTTCTTCTTCTTCTTCTTCTTCTCCTCTCCTCCTCCTCCTCCTTCTTCTTCTTTTCTCTCTCTCTCTCTCTCTCTCTCTCTCTCTCTCTCTCTCTCTCTCTCGTTCTCTCCTCTTTTCCTCCTCTTTCTAAAATCAGGAGAATGCAAACTAAGCCTTGTGAATTTCTCTTTCCAATCAGGGAATTTTCAATTATATCGTGTGTATGTGTGTGTGTGTGTGTGTGTGTGTGTGTGTATGTGTGTGTGTGTTGATAACACTTTTAAATGCAAGAAGAACAGACTTAAACACTTAGCTTGGCTTTTACAGAGGAAGTAGCAACAAAAGCCTTGACAGTCTTGTGGGACAAGGCCCGCCTCCCAGCACGAGAAGCCTCCAAAACAAAGAAAGTTTGTCTGGTTTTGCTCTGGAGAGGTTCAGCGCTGAGTCTGCCTGTTGCCACCCTATGTCTCAGGAAGTTCTTTGTATGAAAAATGAAAGAAGTGACTTTGAGGACTTCTTGAGTATGCACTCCTGTGATTAAGTTCTGAGAGCCTCACATTCAGACCCAAATTCTTCAATTACATTCTTTTAAAGACCAACACCCATGGGCTCAGCCTGGGAATAATTTTCGCTAGGCAAGGGGAGAAAAGGAACTACAATAGTTTAATTACTAAGCCAAATTCAGGCCAAGATCAAATTTCTGAGGCTAACTTGCACTGATCTTTGGTGAATAAATATTTTCCTTTCTTTGAAACTGTCCTTTCTTCTTTTAGGAGGTAGGAAGAGCACAAGGCTGGAACCTGGCAGGCTTTAGTTCCCTGGGGAGAAGAAGGGGTCGGACCACAATGGGGTCCGGGTTGATAGGGGACCATTCCTTAATGGGCGCTTCTGAGTGCTTCCAACTCCGTTCCCTCGGCTGGAGGTTAAGGCCACGTGCTTTTGCCTGTGTAGGTTAGACTGCCAGGCTTCACGGTGCTCCAGGGGCAGCTGTGGATTGTAGCACATAGCGAAGAGCAAGGACTGTGCTGCATTTAACTACCGCATGTTTTTGATTTTGTTTGTTTGCTTTTCTCTGGTGCTGGGGATCAAACTCAGGGCCTTGCACACACCGGTCTAGTCCTGTGCCGCTCAGCCACACCCCACGCCCTCATGCTTGGGTGGGTTTTGTTTTCAACCTGACACATGGCTGAAGCAGAAAGGAGAGTTCTTAGCTTGCGTGGAAGTGAGAGGAGGAGCAGAGGTTTCGCTAACCAGGATTCTGGTTTGAGTGAAGCCAGGTCTTCTTAGGTGCAGGAAAAGGATTTCGTCTTTATGAAGTCTGTGCGGCTATTCTCTCCGATGAGGCAGCTAAGGAGATAATAATAGCTCAGAGATGTGATAGGAACCTGATCACAGTCAGACAATCTGAGCAAGGAAGAGTGAAACCTCAAACCTCAATCCAATAACGCCAAAGATACCATTCCCAGCCCTTATCAATTTCTGCTATTCAAAAATACCCTCCCTCCTCGCCTCGCTACCCTGTGGAGCGACAGAAAAGGCGTGTCATTCGGGCGCAGCTCCGATAATTGCCGAGCAGTTAGGAGTCCTCTCCACTCCACTTTGCTCGTTTCCTCATTTATCCGAGAAGAGGTCCTGTCTGTTTGCCAACTTCTTTATTCCCCGTAACCGAGGGATCTGGAGATTCCAGTTTAAACATCACCTGTGTAGAAATCGGAGCCCACTGAACCCTGCCACAGCCGCATCAAGGCAGATTTTTCTTTCTCTTTCTTTCTTTTTCTCCTCCCCTCTTTAAACGAGCAGAACTCAATGCTGGTGGCTGGGGGTGGGGTGGGGTGAATGCGGGGGTTTGGGTGGGGGTGGGCTGGGGCCGCTCTTGGCAACCTCATTGTATCTATTATGTTCCGATCATTATTTAAACAAACGGTATTCAGTGGGGTCCAAGTTGGAAGCGGAGGACACAAGAAGGCTTTTTATCTGTCCGCGGGATTGCTCTCTCCCCCTTTCATGGATCTTTTGTGTTCCCCTAGAATCCCTCAAGTGTGGAACAGCTCACACAGGCACAAGATGCACACAGCCTTTGTTTGGGAAGAGACATCCAGTCTGCCCGCTCTACCCTTGTGCAGACATCTTGATCTTTCTGAAGTGTGTGTGTGTAAGTGAGTGTGTGTGTGTGTGTGTGTGTCACAAATTAAAAAAAAATACTCATGAAACATCTAACATACACTCAAAACATAGAGGTAGGAAAAATGGAAAGGTCTGTGCAGGCTTTTTTTTTCAAAGTCACAGACACCAGAGAGGCTTGGTACTGGGTGTTGAGGAGGATTAGGTATTGAGAGAGTCTGGCTGTCAGGCTGCGGGCTTGGGTCCCAGCAGCTGTCCCCTCAGTCTTGAGCTCATGCCTCAGCTGACCAAGAATTAGATCTTCTATGTGAGGGGGGAGAATAATTATAGTCCTGTCAGCACTGAGTCAAAGACTACGTGAAAGATGGTTTTCTTTGTGCTTATTGGCCCATGATGAGCTTTTCTTAAATTTTGTTTTTTATGCTTATAGCTGAGGAGGGAGTTTTGATGGGAGGTGGCCTTAAGTTCTGGGAAGGAGGAAAAAAAAAAGGTATAATGTTTCTTTTCAAGTCCAGAGGTCCTCACTTTTGGGGACTAAATAACAAATCAACCATTTATCTTTTCTCTTAAATGTAGAGGATTAGTGAAAAAGCCTTACAAATCTGAAAGCCTTGAGTAAATTATACTGGGTAACACACTGGCGCTTCAATGTAACTTCTCAAACCACAGTCCACAGACTAATGGTCTAGGAATTTTATTTTTAAGTTGCCTCTTCCAACCCTGTAATTTTGCCAAAAGTATTGTAAAAACTTCAAATATTTGGAAATTCATAATGGCCGTTAGGACAAAAGTTCTCAGCAGCTTACATAAAGGCAATATAACCTGGTGTCAATCAAATGCATTTGAATATGAAATGATTATTCCTGGTGCTTTTGACTGTTATCTTATTACTGTTTCTAGAAAAGTACACATAATGACATCCTGAAAGACACAGCGAGCTGTATCCAACACTCTGTTGGTCCCCAAGAATGGACTGGCTTGTGAACCCACACAGGTTGTAGTCAGAGCATTGGCATGCGGGGTGTCTAGTCCCTCCAAGAGCAGTCTTTACAAGTGCAGTGACAGCAGCCAGCACTGCTCTTAAGTGGTGGCTCTAAACACCAGTAAATCCAGAGCCTTGGGGACTGAGAAATCTTACCTCTTATAGCTAAATTAATATGTCAGGAGAAGACATGTTGCCCTGATAGCTGGACCTTGAAGCAACATTTTAGTGGGTTTTGAATGAGCTGAATTTCCATTTTTGTTACTGATTTCTTCCTGAAACTGTGTAGATATATAACTCACTCAGCTCTCTTTGCTTTCAAAGTGTACCAAGCCTATGAAAAGGCACTAGGTATGATACATACATACATATATATATATGTGTGTGTGTGTGTGTATATATATATACACACACACACCCATCCTATAAACATTCCTCTGCATAATCTATCTATCTACCCACCCAACTACCTACTACCCTGACTTTTTGTACGTTAGAAATTCCTTAAAATTGATAACATTTTCAATTTTCTTTTGTGTAATTGTAACCAAAATAATAATAACCTAAAATCTGCTTCTCCCTAGGTTTTTACCAGCTGCTCAGCATGTCATGCCTCACCCTCAAGGCCTCACTAGACTTCCTAGTGCTCAACCTTTTTATTTGAGCTCACCTAAATCATCCAGGACCGTGTGTCCTTAGAATCTATCCTCTCACCTAGGGCTTCAAACATGAGGGATACGTTCTCCACAGCGACTCTAAAGCATCAGGCCTACACCATCATCTTATGGACTATTACTTAGCTTCTTCCTTTGCAAACAAAGAATGTTCTCTATTTCTGCTCTTTGTGACACTAATACTACTGCTATTCTCAAACATGTATCCATATAAGGACTAAGTCTATAGCAACATCTTCATGAAGGTATGGTAAACTAAGAAAAAATAAGATTGATCTGATGGGATAAATAAACTGTATATGGTGAAAAATGAGGATGCTTAATCTCTGACTCTAAATTTAAAAAACAATTAGATAAAATACTCTTGCAGGATTTCACATCATTTCCCCCTAGTAGTTTACAAGTAAGAGAAGTCTTGACATTTTAGGTAATCAGCTGCTGATGTAGAAATTCCAGCCAGCAGAGGTATGAGTGAATATTCCTGAGAAATCTGTTTTCTTCATGCAAAGATTCCTTCCTTGATGCTGGCTGCCTGCTAGTTTTCAGTCATTTGTCCAGCAGGATAGAGGGAGAGGAAAAAGGGAGAAGGAGATCCCTCTTTAAATATGACTAATTGGGGGCTAATCCCTCTCTAACAGAAGTGCTTTTGCATGTCTGTCTGATTAAAGACACCAATGGCGCTGGTGAAGTAGAGTGAAGTGAATTAATTGTCACAAGGATCCAACCTCACAATTATGGTTTTGCCAAGACTACACCTCTGAACATGGCAATAGGATGTCAGAAACCACAGATTTGGTTGCTTAGATGCCTCTGTCCACATCACAAAACCAAAAGTGATTGCTTTCCTGTTGGTCAAATTCTTTTCAGCTTCCTTTCCTTTCCTTCTCCCTCCGTGTGGTGGTTTGAATAAAAACAGCTTCATACGCTCGCTTGTATGTCTGAATGCTTAGTCGTCAGGGAGTGACAGTGTTCTCAATCTATCTGTATCTGTCTCTCAGTCTCTCTCTCTCTCTCTCTCTCTCTCTCTCTCTCTCTCTCTCTCTCTCTCTCCCTCTCTCTCTGTCTCTCTGCTTCTGTCTCTCTGTCTCTCTCTCTGTCTCTCTGTCTCTGTCTCTCTCTCTGTATATGTGTGTGTGTGTGTGTGTGTGTGTGTGTGTGTGTGTGTGTGTGTGTGTATTTCTGTCTCGGTCTCCCCTGCTCCAACCTCCAGGTCTATGGATTAAGATGTAGTTCTCAGCTACTGCTCCAGAGCTTGGCAGGCTGCCATGCTACCCCCTACCCCACCCCCACCATGTTGATAATGGACTAAACTTCTAAAACTGTGATCAAGCCCCAATTAAATGTTTTCTTTTATAAGAATTGCCTTGGTTGTGATGTCTCTTCATAGCAACAGAAGAAGTTATGAAGACACTCTACCAATTGCTACACGTTCTTTCTTTAATTCATTTGCCAATCACCGACATACCCATTGTTTGTCAGGAATTATGCTGAATACTTTAAACAGCTTATTTCATTTAATTCCCACAACTGCTATAGTATGGCAGGCATTATTTTCATGCCTACGTTTTATTAGCGAGAAAATAACCAGAGGGCTATGGACATAGCAAGTGCCATTTGTCAATGGAGTAATTTATCTGCATTAGGTCCTTAGTATGTCACCTGGCCAGGTTCTCAGCATTGACCTTGGATGCCCAAGTCTTCAAGTGGAAGAGAGAAACTCTGTGGTTAATCAGAATGGCAAGATCTTTGGAAATGCATAGACCTTAGCTGCTGCCAAAGATGTGGTTTTGTTTTTATTTGACAAATCGGGTGCAAAAATGGCACAACCTTCACAGTTGTTGTTATGTTAGAATTATGTATGTGGAGCATTGGAACATAATACGGTTTTGTGGAATGTTGACTGTTGGAAACAACGCAGATAACAGTCATTAGATTGTGCTCCAGCCGACTTGGCCTTGGTAAGAAATGAGGAGATAGCATTGCATGCTCAGTGAAGTAAGGCATTTGGGATGTGAGCTCAGCATCCAAACGCAGGCTTAATGGGTTGAAACGAGAGCTGTAAAAAGTGACTGGGTTCCAAGATGGTGAGGAGTTCATTGCTCAGCCTGTCTTGCTTGGTGGACCTGGACAGCATGGGGACATAAGGTTCTAGTCTCTTGTCTACAAGTAGGATCGCTTTTCCATTCCTGTGTGGCAGACGAAGGCCAAGAGGAGAATGAGGCCCATGCGACTGAGACCCTGTGAAAGAAGTGCTCTGCGATGAGCAATTGAGCGTGACTCCCAAGGGAAGCCCTCCACCCTCCTGTCTGGCTCACGTTGAGAAGTGGAATCAGTCTTGATTACCTTGGCCAAAATCCCTTCTTCACATGGGTCCAGAAACTGAAAGATTAGGATACTTCTGGCAGCTGTTGGCATGTTCTGGACCACAAGGTTTGAACTGACTCCAAGGCGGGAAGCAGCTGCCTTGTGCACTGCAGGGGAAATAGCTGTGTAAGGAAATGAAGTCATATTTCCTCCTGATTGGGGAATCTCAGTCCTGACTAGGATGTCTGCAGAGATTAGACATCTCCTAATTCAATGAATATTTAGGAGCTGGCAACATTTAGAGGTGTGTTATGCTTGCTTAATACTTATGTGGATGCGTTTTCCATATAGACAAGGCATAGGGGAGTTGTGACCCCTCCAGAAGATGATTCATCTCTCTTGGGTTTTATCTACACGTGTTGTCTAGGAGATGTGAGGAACACTGAGGTTAATTGTATTGCATTTTCTGTTGCTTGTACATTTATTTATACAAGTCCCCTATGTTCATAGCTTAGTTAAGTTTCCATGTGCCTAACCAGCTGCTTTTATCTCTCTTTATATATGCAAAGATTCCATGGCATACCTCATCAGGTTTTTTTGTTTGTTTGTTTTTGGTCTCTTAAGTAAGTTTCTTACACTATCAGAACGAGAAAATTAACACTGGTGCAGAAAAAAAATGTAGTAGTTTTCTGTCAATTCAAACAAGATAGAGACATGTTTCCTCACCCCAGAGATTTCTCTATTACCCCCTTATTGTCACCCATCTCTCCTGTCCACATTTAACCCTTCACAACCGCTAACTGATTTGATATTACTGTTTGCCATGGAATCATATTGTGGGTGATCTTTAGAGAGAGGTCCTTTTCACTCAGTGTGACCTCATAGCCTTCAAACCCAGTTGTTTGAATTGTTATAGTTTCTTTCTATTGGTGAGAAATATTTCATAGTATGGCTGTACTCTGATTTGTTTAAGCATTTGTCTCTTGGTTATTTAAGTTATGGAAATTCAAATAAACCTTTGAATATTCACATTCAAAATGTATGTGCATGTTAGTTATCTGGGATAAATATCTAGGAGTGTGATTGCTTGGCTCTTGGGTACGTGTATTTTCATTTAAGAAAATATGACCACAAGTAACATGGATTAATATATATGAGAAAGTACCAAAATGTAAGTGGGAGAACATTCCAGTCAGTCATCTGTTATGGATCCTGACTGCCCACATCTTCAACAATATTTTGCCTTGGTAGTCATTTCTTTATTCTCCCAGTTCTACTAGGTGTGCAGAGGTAACACAATCATGCTCTGTAAAATATGTGTGTGTGTTTGTGGTGTACAAGCATGTGCATATGTATGCATGGTTAAAGTACAGCTTTTGGGAATTGGTTCTCCCCATCTCCCCTGGGATCCAGGGATCAAACTCACACGGTTAGGTTTGCACAGCCAATACTTTACTTGCTAAGTGTTCAATGCCGGTTCTCAGTCATGGCCTTAATGTGTATTTCCAACAGCTGCATTGAAGCATGTAAACAGCTTTACTGAGACACAACTCAGTACAACCCTTACTTTTAAAGTAGGATTAATTTGATGACTAGATAGAGTCGTCAATCAAATGAGTAACACATCAGAATATTTCCATTTCCTTAAAAAGGTAATCTTTAGTTCTTGACCATTATCCCCTAAAGCAAACTATCCTACCCCATCCCTAGCCTAGCTCATTCACTAAATATGAATGTCCAAATATATGTCTATTGTTACTGTAAATTAAATCATTCAAAATGTGGCTCTTTGGAACTACCTTCTGTCACTCAGCATAGCATCTCCAAGGTTCAATCATCTCTATCACAGCATACATACTTAATCTCCTTTTATTATCAGATAGTATTCCAGCACATGGACTTAAATTCAGGTTATCCATCAGTCAGCTGATAAACAGTGGAATGCTCCCATTTTTAGGCTAGTATGATTGATGGTATTTCCACATTCATTGAAGAAATGAATATACATTTTGTGTTAATGTGTTTTTCAGTCCTTCTGGATATATACCTTCAAATAGAATTACTAGGTCTCAGGGTAACTTTATCCAATGAACTGTGAGATTCATTTTTAAAATGGCTACCCCATTTTACACTCTTACCAGATGTGTGTGTGTGTGTGTGTGTGTGTGTGTGTGTGTTTGAATTCTTCATTTCTTGCTAACAGTTGCTGTCATTTTTCCTGCTCTTGCTAACAGTTGCTGTCATTCTTCCTGACTAAAGCCGCCCTGAAGAGTGTTACTTGGTGTTTGTTTCATCCTCTCTAATGATATGAGCATCTTTTCATGTCATTCTGGTCATCTGCATGTCTAATGGGCCATTTTCATGTCTCATGGGTCTTTTGTATGTTCTCTTTGGTAGTCTGGTTAGATCCTTTCAGTTAGAGTCTTTGCCTTTAATTTTGTCTTAAGAGTTCTTTCTGTTGACTCTGGGGAGGTGGCTAGGTGATGGTTCAGAGCATGTTGTGTTCCTTCAGGGACCTGAGTTTGCTTTCTAGCACTCGTGTTGACTCACAACTGCCTGTAAATGCAGCTACAGGGAGATCTGACCTCTGTGGGGATCTTCATTCACTTGCACATAGGCATACACATATACACATGGAATTAAAAACAGTGAAACAAACCTTTAAAGATATAGTTATCCAAGTACTTGAACATACGTTATTTATCATACATGTGACTTTCTACCTTTTCACCTCATTTGTAGGTTTCTTTCTTTCTTTCTTTCTTTCTTTCTTTCTTTCTTTCTTTTCTTTTTGGTTTTTCAAGACAAGGTTTCTCTCTGTAGCCTTGGCTGTCTCAGACTTGCTTTGTAGACCAGGCTGGCCTCGAACTCGCAGCGATCTGCCTGCCTCTGCCTCCCGAGTGCTGGGATTAAAGGAGGTTTTCTTTTCAGATTTTAGTGGTTTTGTTTTTTGTTTTTTTTTTCAAGTACAAAGGCTTCTAAAAACTTTTGTCCAGATTTTTTATTCTGTTTGTTTTGGTGACAAATCTATGAAACAATTGCTTTACCCCCAAATTATGATGATTTAGATTTTTCTTCTAATAGTTTGTAGCTTTAGCTCTTACATTTGGAATGATACACATTGAGTTAAATGTGTGTGAATATGAAGCATCTAAATAATTCTTTTATGTTTAGATACCTAGCTGTCCCGGGAGCATTTGTGGAAAAGCTCTCTAGATTTCTGTTAGATCATGTTGGTGCTTTTGTCAAAATTCAAGGACTTTATGCCATGCTATAATCTTTAGGGTTTTTTTTCTTATATGACAAAGACATTTGTTTGTTTGTTTGTTTGTGTGTGTGTATGTATGTGTGTGTATATGTGTGTGTGTGTGTGTGTGTGTGTGTGTGTGTGTGTGTGTGTGTTTTGGCAATCCTCTGTTCTTCAGAGAACGTGAATCAGCATGTGATAAATAGGTGAGTACACAACAGGTCCTCTTTTGCTTTCTACCTATTTTAACCTTCAATTTCTTCCTTTGCAAAAGCAGAATAATAAAATATCCAGGTCACCCTGGAATGAGATCCAGATCTACATAAACCAGTGCTGTACTCCCTACCTTCTACTTTGTAGGGTCCTGTCTTGTGAAATGAAGTTAACACTATTATGATGCCTTTCCCCCACTGAATTGAGTAGAGGTTTGCTGTACAGGCTAGCCTCAAACTTGTAGCAGTATATTTTGTTTCTTCTTTCTAAAGTCCCTAGCAATCTCTCATATGTTGGTGGTAACCCACAGCTGTCTGATGGGACTTAAGGCCCACTCAGCAGGAGGGAAGTTATGCCTGGTACTAGAAACTGAGCCATTATCCCAGGGTTAGTGAAAAGGCACCGTGACCACATCAACTCTTATAAAGTAGAACATTTAACTGGTGCTGGCTTACAGCTTCAAAGGTGTAATCCACTATTGTCACGGCAGGAAGCATGGTACAATACAGGCAGACATGGTACTGGAGAGGTAGCTGAGAGTTCTACATCTGGACTAGCAGACAACAGGAAAAAATACTAAGCCAGTAGGGCCACCTTGAGCTTCTGAAACCTCAAAGCCCCATTGACACACTTCCTCCAACAAGGCCACACTTATTTAAACAAGGCCACACTTCCTAATGCTGCTTCCTCATCATTCAAATATATGAGCCTTTGGGGCCCAATCTTATTCAAACCACCACAACCACTTTGCTACAGCATCTTAATTTCTTACTACATTCTAAGACCCATCCTTGGACCCACAAATAAGTATAGCTTTCACCCTTCATTAAAGAAACATCTCCACCTGCCAGTGGAGGCAGTCAGAGAAAACTATGACCAGATACAATGAAGGAATCAGAGGATTGTGAAAAGTCCAGCCCCAACAGATATAGCTACAGCACATCTCTTGCACCCAAGGTCAGGCAACATCATGGAAGACGGAAGGAAAGACTGGAGGAACCAGAGGACTGGGAAGTCTGCTGTCTCTTAGAAATGGTTGCTTAAGAAAGACCTGAACCATAGCAGTATCAATAGACAAGCTAATGTGGAAGAAGAAAAAAATGGTCTAACCCATAGACAACGAAATACAGGCAACTAATTGGCGCTGAAAAGGGGGAGAATTGCCTCTCTCTGGTATGAATACCCTAGGTAGTTAACCAATACAAAGTAACGAATCCTATTATATATGCATAAGCAACAAAAATGGACTTGGGGTGCCATATTTATATAAGTGTGCACCTCTCTATATGTGAAATAAGTCAATAAATCAAGAAAAAAAGGCCATCAATTTGAGACTGGACAGGCATGGAGAAGATGGAGAAAGGAAAAGGAAAGAAAGTGATCAAATTATATATTTAATTTAAAAATTTTCTAAATTCAAATAAAACAAGACCAAACAATAACTACTGTTGAGTTCTTAAAAACTTTTAAATTTGTTACATCTAAAATGTTACATTATTTCCTTGATTACAAATATAATCTGTGAAAATGTCAATGTTAATATGGTCTTATATTTCATTAGCACTCTATCGATGGCCTCAAAGTAAAGCTGAAAATGGTAGTATTTGGTTAAAAATCCCACTATGAACTTGATCAGGGAGTTACATATAGAAATCTAAGCCTTGGACAAGGGGTTGGAGGCAGTTTGAAGAGTCAGTGCTTAGAATGCTTGGCATCATTTTCTGATGCTCCAGTGGCCTGGTTCTATGGATCCTTTTGGGATGACCTCTGAGAACAAAACCACATAACCTCAACGTATAATTTGAAAAGAAGTGATCTCACAGGCTGGGTTTGACTATGCTAGAAAATGTTTACTCCGGTTCATGTTATGTAAGCTGTGTGTGTACCAACAAACTTCATTGAAGTTTACTGATTCTTAAAGTTTAACATCAGGGTATATTAAATTCAAGTACACTTAAATTATGGGTAACTTCATTTGTATATGTTTTGGATTTTAATCTATTAATGTGGCTATTTGAATAGGAATGGCCCCCATAGACTCATATGTCTGAATGCTTAGATCACAGAGAATATTAGGAGGTATGGACTTGCTGGAGTAGGTGTGGCCTTGTTGGAGGAAATGTGTCACTGTGAGGGTGGGCTTTGGAGTCTTGTATACTCAAGCTAGGACTAGTGTGGCACACTGTCTCCTTCTGCTGCCTGGGGATCAAGATGTACAACTCTCAGCTCCTTCTCTGGCACCATGTCCTGCCAAGATGATAGTGGACTAAGCTTCTGAAACTATAAGCCAGCCCCATTGAAATGCTTTCCTTTATAAGAGTTGCCATGGTCATGGCGTGTTTCTTCACAATTGAAACTCTAAATAAGACAATTATCTAATTCTTTGACAGTAACCCTGATTTCCCCCTTTCTATCTATTTACAGGAAAAAAAATATACACAATGATATAATCAAGATTATATGATTTTATGATCTGTCATATGTTTTTAAGGCAAATTTTTGTTTATTTTTATATTTCAATATTGTTTTGTGAAGTTTTAGAATTGTATGAGGTCCTTCTTCACCTTCCTCTTTATTGTTCACAATTCTTTCCTTCTTTAAAAAGATTTATGTGTACAGTTGGTCAGCCTGCATGTATGTCTGTGTAACATATGTGTACCTGTGCTTGCAGAGGTCCCAGGAAAGGTCACCAGATACTATGGAGCTTGAGTTACAGATGGTTGTGAGCTGCCATGTGGGCACTGGGAACTGAACCAGCAGCCAGTGCTCTTACCTGAGCCATCTCTCCAGACACACAACTTTTAATTTAAATCAAGTATTATTCAATTTAAACTATTTATTTTAAGAAGTTTAAAAGCCCAGTAGTGAGGTAGGGTAGTATACAGTGTCTCACATACCTTTCACTTATGTCCTCCTGTAGCTAACAACGGTAGGAAATACAATAAGGGGAAAAAAAAAAACAGGAAGTAGACACAGGAACAGCGTAAACAGCATACTTCGTTCACATTTCACCAGCCATCACACTCACCCGTGGTAGTATTCTACCCTCACTAACTCCTCTGCCAGCACTGTGGAGAGTAACTTCATCCTCTCCACAGTTCTGGAGCTGCTTTGTCCCGGCTCTGGCAATAAGTTGTGAGGTATCTTGGGGACCCCATTATTGGTAGTTTGAATCAGCCAGTGTGGACCAGTCTACAAAATGTACATCCCAGGTTGTCTGCCTTCCCAGGGCCCACTTAGCAGCACACTCCGGGGCATTTGCAGTTTATTTCTATTCATCCTGGCTCCCCACACACGGCTTTTCCTCTGAGTCTGTCAGTAAATCCTCACTGTCTACTGGAACATTCATTCTCTTACCAGTTGTCATACTTCATTTCCTGTATGTTTATGAAACAGGGCAGCTAAGTAATCTAATTTTGAAAAAGCAAGGCTCTCTTTTTAATGGATGTTAATATCGTTGTAAATGACCTTCCTAGAAGTAATTGATTTCCATTTACCCCAGGGACTTTCTGGACTATGTTATGGAGACATTTTCGCAACTGACACTTTCTACTACTCGCTGATGACTTCAGCTTGTGTCAGGTTGATACCAAACTAGCAAACACAAGTAACTCTGTCAACTTGACACACAACCTGCTAAACCACAACCTTTCCTTTCTTGTTCATCCCCAAGATCACACATGAATATCAACATTACAACGTAAACACTGGAAAATTTAAAAATTCCACAGCCTTTACACATTCAAACACTTAAAGATTCTGCTTCTTTAAAATATCCAGCCTCATTTAAAATCTAGTCTTTGTAAAATTTCAAAATCTCTTTATAAGTTCGAAGTCTCTCAATTGTGGGTTCATGTAAAATAAAAGCAAGATAAATACTTTCTTACTTCAAGAGAAAAGAGCCAGGGCACAGTTACAATCAAAGCAAACCAGAACCAAACTCCAGTTGTGTAAAAGAAAAAAAAACAACAACAACAACAAAACACCTTAATGTCCAAGGTCTGGGATCCAATTAGGATTTTCTAGGCTTGGGTCAAGTCTCTGGCTCTGCCCTCCAAGCTCTCAGCTTTCGATGAATTTTCTAGTTCCAAGCTCCAAAGTCCTTTCTCAATCCTTTCCAAGACAACATGGTCAGGTCTGTTACAATAATACCCTACTCTTGATAGCAATTTCTGCCCTGGTTAGGGTTACTATTGCTGTGATGAATCACCATGATCAAAGGCAAGTTGTGGAGGAAAAGATTTATTTGGCTTACACTTCCACATCAGTGTCCATCACTGAAGGAGGTCAGGACAGGATCTCACACAGGCCAGGAATGTGAAGGTGGGAGCTCATGAAGAAGCTTACTGGCTTGCTCCCCATGGCTTGCTCAGGCTGCTTTCTTATAAAATTTAGGACCACCAGAGCAGGAGTGGTCTCACCTACAATTGGCCCCTCCCACATCAATCAATATTTAAGAATATTCTCTACAGACTTGCCTACAGCTCAAAGCATCTTCTCAATTGAGGTTCTGTCCTCTCTGATGACCCTACCTTGTGTCAAGTTGACATAAAAGTATTCAGCACAGAGTTAAAAGCCACATGGGTTTCTATAAGTAGTAAAGTGGGTCTCCAGACTTCTAGATTGTGAATCACTATAATCCCTTTATCCTTTATCTGTGGTAGATGAAAGCTATTTCCTCTCACTCTTAGCATATTAGTTGTAGACAAAAGAATAAAGTAGCACAATGCTTTTCTACTTGTAAAATCCCCTTGTCCATGCTCATTGATGATAATATATGTTAAATATTTGTGATGCCCCCATAACCATCCTGAACTCAGCAGATAAAAAAAATGGGAGTAAAATAAACAAAATTCAATGATGTTTAGGCAAAGGTATCTGTGTGGTCTATTCCAAGTGATTTGGGTGGATTACATGTCCCCCCCACTTTAAAGACCTAATTAACTGTGTTGAGGCCAAGTGACACCTGCCAGGTCATAGTGAAGAGCCACTAGCTTGCAATAGTGAAGAACTGTAGGTTTGAGAGGTAGGCCAGGCTTTATTTATTTACTTTTTAAATTTCTTTTTAAAAATTTTTTTATTAATTTATTCTTGTTACATCTCAATGGTTATCCCATTCCTTGTATCCTCCCATTCCTCCCTCCCTCCCATTTTCCCCTTATTCTCCTCCCCTATGACTGTGACTGAGGGGGATTTCCTCCCCCTGTATATGCTCATAGGGTATCAAGTCTCTTCTTGGTAACCTGCTGTCCTTCCTCTGAGTGCCACCAGGTCTCCCCCTCCAGGGGACATGGTCAAATGTGAGGCACCAGAGTACGTGAGAAAGTCATACTCCACTCTCCACTCAACTGAGGAGAATGTTCTGCCCATTGGCTAGATCTGGGTAGGAGTTTAAAGTTTACCGCCTATATTGTCCTTGGCTGGTGCCTTAGTTTGAGCGGGACCCCTGTGCCCATAATGTTCTACTTGTAGGTTTCTAGGACCCTCTGGGTCCTTCTACTTTGCTATTCTCCCGTGTTTTTCTCATTTAGAGTCTCAATGAGATGTCCTCCCCTCTGTCCCAGTTTCCTGGTAAATGAAGGCTTTTGTGGGACATGCCCCTTGGGCTAGTATGCAGATATAAGTGAGTATATACCATTTAACTCTTTCTGCTTCTGGGTTAACTCACTCATTATGATCATTTCTAGCTCAATCCATTTGTCCACAAATTCCGGAATTCCTTGTTTTTAATAGCTGAGTAGTATTCCATAGTGTATATGTACCATAGTTTCTTTATCCATTCTTTTACTGAGGGATACTTAGGCTGTTTCCATGTTCTGGCTTTTATGAATAAGGCTGCTATGAACATGGTTGAGCAAATTTTCCTTGTTGTGTGCTGGAGCATCTTCTGGGTATATTCCAAGGAGTGGAATAGCTGGGTCTTGAGGAAGCCCTATTCCCAGTTTTCTGAGATAGCACCAGATAGATTTCCAAAATGGCTGTACTAGTTTTCAGTCCCACCAGCAATGAAGGAGTGTTCGAGAGTTAGGTCAGACTTTAGATTCTGACTTAGCTACATACTCCCTAAGAAAACCTGTACAGACACTTCAGAAATGCAAGATGTAAGTGTGGAAGTTAAGACTGTGAATGGCCAGGATGGCGTTTGTAGGAAACATTTCCCATATAGTTTCAGTGCTTCACTGTGGCCAATTAATATTTAATCTTCAGCTAACCCTAAGGATATGTGATTGCCATGGCATACACAAAGAACTTGAGCCTCAGAGATATCCAAGAAATAGGTCAAGGTTTTGGAGGTTATGTGGGGGAATGAAGTTCAGATTTAAAGGTAAGCACGCAATCTCAGATCCTCCTAGTGAACGAATAGGCATGTGAAAAAGAAATCTATGGGAACTTTTCATCCCACAGCAGGAACTCTGTCATTCTACTGTGCTGTCTATTTAATGACTGATAGACTTTGTATGTCAATAATATTAATAAATACATGTTTACATATCCCATTACTTAAGATTTTCCAGTTTGTTGTAAAATGAACGTATATTAAAGTCTTGTCAAGGTCTGAAGCACTTGCTTTGTTAAGTCAGTTATGCCTGAGTCAGACACACTTCAGAGGGGTGTTTATTCTACAGTGATTTTTGTGATTACCTCAGGTACTTTAAAGGAGCTGCTCAGGCTTTGCAGTGGTACCTGACTCCTGGCATTGCGCCTGGGTTGTCTTGACATCTGTTTGTTCTGTTTTCACCACCTATGACCCCAGTGTGCAAAGAAAGCCTTTATTTCATCCATTGTTATTTTTAGAGGTGATGGGGCTGCTGTAATCCAGGGCCCATGTACATGTTTTCCATGCGCTCTGCCACAGGGCTGCATCTTCAGTCTCAGCTCAGGGGGTGTAGACCTTTTTAGACTCACTTCCTTGGGGCAATTCTCTTTCTTCATAGTCAGAATCCCAGCCATTCAACTAAACAGTACACAGCAGCAGCAACATTGGAACAAATCAGTAGCAGCCTTCTCAAAGTGTTCTCCAGAGTGTTTCAATCTAGAAGCATCTTGAGACAATCTCTCTCTCTCTTTCTCTGTCTCTGTTTCTCTCTCTCTCTCCTCCTATTTATACCCTCTCAGAGTCCGAAAAAGGCAGCTATCAGCTGACAAAGATCACACGCCCTCTCATGGGGCTGTTATCAGCTGTGGATAAACTAAAGGCAGTTTCACATCCCACACTTGGGATCCAAACAAAAACTTATTTACATAACATAACCAAAACTTCTACTACATGAGGCAGTTAAAATATTTTCTGTGGTGTGATAAAGAATCAAACCACCAGTAGCTGGAGATGGACCCTGAGGGTACAAATGTCAGGGGAAAGCAACTTTCTTTTATACCTGCCCTTTCATGCTAGGAGCCCCCACAGCACCCTTCCTCATTGACAATCTGAAAAACGTTATTAACAAACATGTGACTTACTGCATGTTTATTGTATTCCAGCTACACATTATTCTTTTGTTCTGATCGTGTAGATTATTTAATTCTCATCACAGCCCCATGAAGCAGGTGGCATTATCCCCTCATATAAGAAACTGAAGGTTGAGAGTGGCTATTACTCGCTGAATTGCACATACCTAATGACATAGATAGTTAATGGGACCTCATTTGACTAACTGCTATGTATTCATTTATGTACAGTCTTGAAGTAGAGAGAAAAGTCCAGAAGAGGTTGACCTTAATGGATCACTGGTTTTCTTCTATTTGAAATTAAAATGAAATGGAAGCTCCCAGCATACTTGAAGCTATGCTTTCCCATAGCAGTGCTTGTGTAACTGAGAACACAGCAGTGACGAGAAGCCAGGATGGTTTGTTACAGTGTCATTGATAGTTAGGAATGGTGGACTGATGGAACTAAAGTGTATGAAGTCAACATTTGTAAGACAAGTAAATTACTGCTGTTTTTCATTCTTGTGCTGCTTGGGAGGTAACTGTGCTTTAACGACCCATCCCTAACTCTTTTCTTTGAAAATTCCTTTAGGGAAGCAGAGTATGTTTTGGCAATGACATTTAAAACATAATATTGTAATTTTTAAAAAGAAGAAGAAAGAAAAACAATCAAAGGTTTCTACACTGTAAGAGAATCCCAGACACAATAACACTCCTTCTCTGTCTGTTCCCTGGGGAGCTCATTTCAGAGGTGGGAATTTAGGGAGTGATGCTGGTGAACTGCCTTGACCCTTTCTGTCTGTGTCTGGAGCAAGTGTGGGATTTTAGGAGGCTGTGCAATTGGTCATCAAGTTCCCCAGGTCTTGTGTTTACAGATGAATGTGCTGCCCAAGTGAAGGCGGCCATCGAAGCCTTCCACCCCTGGAAAGGAGAGATGGTGAAAACCATTGCGGAAAAGCGGCCATTCCAACACTGCATTTTAGGCTGTCACTTTAGATGGATGTTTGAAAAGAAAAGGAAAGGAAAACCAAAACAAAACGAAACCCTACAAAAATACTTCATAAAGTGAGTTTTAGAAGTTCTTTGCGTGCATTATTTTTTTCCTGGGCAAATGTTCCCTCTTGTGGCCAGATAGTAGAATACAAAGGAATGGAAATTAACTGGGAGGACACCGAGGAAGGAAAAGGCATAAAGTCCAGGATAGTATCCAAAAGGAACAGACACACGGGTCAATAGAGTATGCTAGTTTATTTGCTTATGTTTTTGAAATACTTTCTTGTCCATGAAAAAAAAAAGCTCTTCTTAAGCATGAGGCGATAAAGCAAGAAAGGCAGAAGGAAGGAAGAAAGAAAGAAGGAAGGAAGAAGAGAAAGGAATAGTGTAAGAAGATAATAACAAAACGAGCAAAAATCCCATGTGTTTCCAATAAAGTATCTTGGCTTATCTGTCTTTCTTTATGGAGCCTTCTCTGGTCACTTAAATAGTATGTGAACCCTCCCTAAACGATCCAATACAGAAAAAAAAACAGAACGAGAGTGGAATCTTAAAGAAATTTTTGCATTTAGTTACATAATTAAGTGAAAAAACAAAACAAAACAAAACAAAAACCAGTAGTGGGGAAGTGCTGTCTGTACATAAGGAAGATGGAAAGGCTATTCTACCCAATTTCGTTTTCTTAAAACTTCCTTACTGAAGCACATTCATTGGACACAGTACTGAGTTTCATAAAGACAATTTTGACCATGTTTATGTCTTTTACCATTCTCTTTGTCTTCCTTCATCCCTTCCCTTGTCCCCCTGTGACTGTTATATATTATATACATATAAGTGGTTTTACTTATCTATAAGGAATATGTGCCCAACCAGTATTTTTTTAAATGTTCACTTAATTCTTATAGAAGCAGATGGCTAAGACACATATTCAACTGTAAGGTTTATCATGTAGGTGAAGAGGGAATAAGAGAGAATTCCTGGTCAGGAAGAGCATAAGTAAAATCTAGGCCAGAAATTTGACTTAAAGCCCATGCAGTTACGAGCCCTTCAGACCTGCCAAGGTTTTCCATATTAGACTGCAAGTTTGGTGAACTCTCACCCAGAGGTTCTAGGACATAGAATCTGACATGCGGTGGATGCTCGAAAGAGCAGATTTGCTCAGTTTCCATGCCTGGTGGCTCTACAAAATGTAGGGCAGTGATAAATAGCTGGGGTCTGTGAAGTAAGACCTAAGATGAGGATGGCAGGCCACTGGCCCAGTTGTCTCTGCAAAAGAGGGATCCTAATAACCACAGCTCTTTGTTAACTCCTGCTTCCATCGTTTTGTAAGTGTGCCTATGGCCAACAGAGTACATTAGAGGTTTCAGAAGAGTGACAAGAGAGGATATATGTTTTTATTTAATTTTCACTATTTGGTTATTTTAGACAGGGTTTCTCTGTGTAGCCTTAGCTGTCCTGGACTAGCTTTGTAGACCAGGTTGGCCTCAAACTCACAGCGATCCATGCCTCTGCCTCCCCGAGTGCTGGGGTTACAGACGTATGTCACCTTGCCTGGCTTTCTTATTCTTAATGATGAATTTATTTCACAAAATTATACTGTCAATCTTACTTTGCTTTATCTTGCTTTTATGAAAGTTATGAGATGAGTTTCATATGTACAGGCTGGCCTGGAACTCAGAAGTTTACCAGCCTCTGCCTTCCAAGTGCTGAGATTAAAGGCATTGGCCACCACCACCCGGCCGAGTTGAGTTGTAATTTTTAAATTCTTATGAATAACACAAGGTAAAAAGCTTTTTTAAAATAAAAAATGCAGTTTGTTTTATTTTTCATAGAAACTAAAACACAAGAGTTTGTTGATTGCTATATTAAATACATAAATTATAAAAGAACCATTCATAAAACTTTACATACAATAAATGGGTTTCAATCTCTATGGCGATACATACAAGTCCATGTCCTGTGAAGTTCGGTTAGTTACTCTGTTGCAATCAGTCAACTTCCACCTCTCATTAGTAAGCAGTGAAGTAGCCTACAGAGTCATGCTGAGAGGGCGAGAGCCCTCAAGAACACAGGTGACTGTAGGAATGCTCTGGAAACAGGCCCCTTCGCTACACTGACTCAGCAGACACACGAGGAATTGTGCATTCAAACATGTTCTCTCTAAACTTAAGTCCCCGCAGAATTAGCACTGTGGGTGAGATCATGTGCCAAAACTTCCTGAAATGCAATTGTAGTTGATAAAAACACAGGACCTTTGACATATAATAATTATATTGTAAATTGTTCTGGGTGTTTCGTTGAAATTCTAGGAACAAAAATTTCAGGCTTAGAGGACAGGGTCATTGAAAACTCACAAGCAACAGGAAATAGTGGTAATGGATGGAAGGTGGGTCAGCCGAGTGGAAGAGCAGCCAAGAAGGGGTGAGTATAGACACCATATTCTAAACAAAATCAAGTTGCCCAGCAACATCAGAAAAGCATCTTCTCTAAGTCCTCTGCTCAGGTCTGAAGTACATATCTGTTAATGCCCGCACCATCATACTATGTACAGAATACATATATGTGAATATGTACATCTTGTATTTATAAGTATTTAGATTTTGATCTGCCTTACTGTAGGGAGATGGTATAGTTAGCAGGGAAAATAGGCACATTTTTGTGAGGTGTCTGTCAAACTTAAGTGACTGCAGTTTCTAACAGGTTCCAGATGTGCTTCTGATTGAGGAATTGGATCATTCACTCTTTAGTAAGTTTGCGGAGTCTTTATGTGGGCAAAGAGGACGCAGCATTGTTTGTCTGCACCACTGCCACCCTGCAGGACTGTATATAACAAGGATGGAAATGTGATGAGTGTAAAGATTTTAGTACACAAAGGCAAAATAAGATCAGAAAGGTTCACTGGGCCAATTATGTGTACCTCTGGGTTTGACACATTAGACTGAATGTAGAAAATTATTATCCGTTTTCCTGTAATGCTCACTTACATGTATCTATTAAAATGCAATGAAGACTTGGATGCAGGCTCTTCCAGGAAGAAGAGATTTATTTAGGAAGAACTCAGCTGATAAAGCCAGGGGTGGAATGGTAGCCTGCCTTGCTCAGTTCTGAAATGGAATAATAGATTTTGGCCCTTGAGGCATTCTGAGGACCAACTCCACTCTTCCACCATGTTAAGTCCTCCTGCAGATATGTCTGGAATCCAGTCTCCAGGAAGTATCCTATATGAAAATTATAAAGCAGTTGGAAATAAGGAGATATTTTTTCTATGTCCTTTGGAAGTCTATTGGAAGAGGAGCTTGGGTCTATCCTGGAGACATTAACTCATTGCATATATAGCCATTTGAAATCTATTCGAGTTACTGACACTTCAAAAGTTATAAGGGTTTTTTGTCTGTTTGTTTGTTTGTTTTGTATGGTAGTCAAATTTAATCCCTAAAACCTGTTAAACTACTAGGGCAGGAGTCTGGGA
Organism: Acomys minous; assembly: GCF_964271855.1. Lineage (NCBI taxonomy): Eukaryota > Metazoa > Chordata > Mammalia > Rodentia > Muridae > Acomys > Acomys minous. The sequence goes on along the minus strand of NC_140486.1, from coordinate 42,659,634 downwards.
AGATACAGCTCTGTGCTGTATAAAATGCTCAGGCACCTCGGTTCAACCTGTAGCACCACTATAAAAAAAAGAAAAGAAAAGGAAGAAGGCGAGGGAAGGGTGGAGGGAGAGAGAGCAGATAAACTCACAAACGCAATGGTAACTCCCAAACAACATATCTGAATCTTACTATTCTTATTCTAGTACACACCAGTGTGTGTGTGTGTGTGTGTGTGTGTGTGTGTGTGTGTGTGTGTGTGTGTATTCCATTCTACTCTTTGACAAATAAAATGTATGCAGCTATGTATTTTATTATAGAGTATGCTGGTCATCTATTTTGATGTAGCATCACAGAGATGGTCTAGTTATTTAAATATCAACACATAATCAACAGATATTCTTTTTACAGTTCCCATGAAAACTCAGGCAAGTTAAACTGATGAACATCATTTTAAAAGAAGGTGCTAATCAATTACACTGAATATATGATCATACAGCTTTTTCAATGAGCTTATAGAAAAAGTTAACAATCAATAGGCAGAGGAAAAATGAACAAGATTTATTTAAAGTAAAACAACAAAACAAAGCAGGTTGGAATAAATCAAATACTGCAGCACAAATGATTTGGCAAATTTTATTTCTTCTATGGCAAGTGAAAACCCTTTCTGGCACCAGTGATGCTTTGCATCTTTTAAGCTGGGAAGAACCATATACGTGCATAAGGACTTCTGAATTGAAGAAAAAGATCAAAGCAAAGTGTATTCTTTCATTCTAAAAGCCTTACTTTTAGCAGCAATTCAACAGATATGCCCTAAGTCAAACAGTATCTGGCATTACTAGTCTAATTCTTCACCTGAAATAAAAGTTAAATGGCATTTAAAAAGAGACAGTGAAGTTGATGGCAACGTTTTGTAGAATAGTTATCATACAGGGTCTGTGCATTTCTCTTGAACTACTACAGTCAATTTACTTTAATTAATTATTTAATTAATTAACTTTACATCCTGCTCATAGTCAGTCAATTTCAAAGAAATAAATACTTGGTGAAGGAAGAGTAAGTGAATGAACTCTTACTGTGATAATGACCCCTAAATCTCTAACCAAGTATGTCTGGATAGTACAGATAGAGAAATTAAAAGAATGAAGTAGGAATGATCTTTTTTGGAAAATGAGAAACAAAGCCATAGTAGACCTCTCTGTCACTAATGATACATTCTTTTGGCTATTCTGAGTGCAGTATGCAAGGAAGCATTCATTTAGATATGATCCTATTTCATGGATCCATGAAGGAGCAAAAGACACACCTGCATTTTTTTCTCAACACTGCTGTAATTGTAGACAGGGAACCCATTGAATTAAAGTTTCCATAGTCTAAATATTACAGCATTCATTTTGAGGATGATGGCCAGAATCTGATAAAGATGTCACCATTTAGCTTACAATCTAGGGAATTTTCCTTGATATTCTTGATATTAAACAACAACAAAAAAATGCACCTCCTACCCTGCCCCTGCTAAGTCTCAAAGATGATCACCCAAGCAGCTGCTGCTCTCAGAGACTTCGGTGCTGGTTTTATGCAATGCAGCTAGCAGCAGGGAAGCAGATACTGCAGATGACTAACATTCACAATGATTTAGACACAGTTCTCTAACATGAAAATTTACCCCATCCGGTTACTTGATAGAGAAAGCCAAAAGGAGAGAAAGAAGGCATGATGGAACAGACTAAGTATGGATTTTTCTCAGGTGGGCCCCATAGTGGTAGGTGAAGCATAATTAAAAGCCGTTTGTATACTTCCAGACATGATGGAGTTAGCTGGGTGACAGACGTAGTAGAAGTACCCTGTTTCACATCACCCGCAGAATGAACCTGCTAATTGCATCTGGTCTGGGTCTTACCTTAGTTGCACAAGGAATCCATTAGGATAGTTCTGTTTTCTGTTTGTTTGTTTGTTTGTTTTAATTTTTGCATTAGGACACATCATGTGACATTCCTTGAAAGAGATAATCAAGCTTCTTAGTTGCTTTCTGTTCTTGCCAATCCAGTCTTGAAGGGTTGGCTGTCCTTTGATCATGATGGCGGGGTTTCGATCGACAGCGTGTTTATGTAATCAGGAGATCATAGGAGGTGCTTAGGATTGAAATGACATGCTCTCTGTCTTATTCAATGGTATGAGTCAACCTATTTTCTATAAATGATTCAACATTGTGGTTTTTGAGTATCACAATTTATTGCTAATAATGTCCTAGGTAGCTTGATGGGGGAAGCGTCAGTAATGCTATGCTGTTTGAACCAAACTCAAGAACTGTTTCATTATACAGTCAAATAATACAGCATTTATAACAGTTACAAAGCACTTTGTGCCACTTTAAGCACCTCTTGTTCCAGAATTGCAAATAAAACCGTATTTAAAAAAAACATTTAATCCCCATTTTGCAGATGAGGAAACTGAGGCACAGAGAGGTCAGTGACTGGGCTAAATACTTGGGTCAGCATTAAATACAAGGATAGAAATGTGGGGCCCCAGCATTCTTTTTCCTTTCTTTCTTTCTTTCTTTCTTTCTTTCTTTCTTTCTTTCTTTCTTTCTTTCTTTCTTTCTTGTAGATTCTTCAGTTGTTCTGGCTTTGAAAATGCCAGTGAGAAAACTGAAGGAGAATATGCTCAATTCACATATGGAACTATTTGTGTAGCATTTGATAGAAAGAGTTTCGGGCTCCCTACACACATTTCTTATGCATGGGAATTCTAGCTCCAGGGGGGAAAACATTGAATATCTGAAAAATTGAGGTTGTCTTTGTTATCTACAGGAAATGAGGTGTAAAATCAGCTTTTCAGGAGCATATATTTACTGTCAGTGCTGAATGCAAGACTCAGTAGTACATGACTTAGGAAAAGTACGACTCTTCTGTCTGCCTATACTAAAGAACTGCCTTGTCAGTAACGTGTCACCTTTCTATAAAAAAGCAGAGCCATCTTGTCATTGTCTGCTACTTCATAAAATATTGTCATTGTTCTAAAGGATGGGAGTTCAGATTGCTCTGGGTATTACACGGGATACTCAATATCCACAGCTGTCTGGCAAACCAACTGCCGGCAGTCATACTTGACCTACAGTCACCTCTGTGATGTTTTCGGATAGCATACTCATCTGCAGGTAATTTTAACATGGAACTGGAGGATGCGGAGGTGTTCTCTGGCCCTGGCTCCCTAGATAGATCTTGATGTTCTAAACAGAACTAGTTCGGGGAGTTTGTGACGTGTGGGTAAAATTTTCATCATTTCCAATATGGATGAAGCCAGTCCATCCACGGTGCAGAGATGCAGGTGTGTGATATGAGGAAGCATCAGATTTCCGTTTGTATCCTATGTTACACTCCCCAGAGTCCTTTGGCTTGGTTGCTTGTAGGGCAACTAGGATCCACTTCTCATCCACAACTCCAGCTTTTCGAGAAACCAAATGGAGAGTGCTTTTTCTTCCCTCTGCATCACAGATGTCTGTGTTCCTGAGTTTAAAACAAGCATAAAGACAGAAAAACAAATCCCTGTAGTAAGAAGCCAGACTTTTCAAATGAAACATTTTATTGTAAATAGCTCCTCATAGTGATTCCTCGTGCTTCGTCCCCCACCCACCCTTGTCTTTTGTTTTTTGCTTTTTTTTTTCTTTTCAAACTTTTGCTTGTATTGTTCTGTTTTTTTTTTTTTTTCAAAATGATGTTTATTTTCAGGAATAGTGTTTCCATGGGGTGTGGTGTTACATTAAAATGACCCCTCCTGCACAGCAGGAGTTCAATGTTTCATTGTAACTTTGGTTCCATGCCCAAGACACATCTTCTCTTGATCTGCTGAAACTGGTTCCATTGATGGATTTTTCTCCTTCAGACAATATATGTTTATAGTTCTTCTGGTTCAACACACACACGGTTCATTAAATGCAGCATATAATGTAGATTTTTTTTCAGCAGGGTCATTATAAACTGTCAAGTAAGAGACCTTGAATAATGGCTTTAAAGCACAGTCTTGGCTAAAGAGTCATTCTTAGCTTCTGATTTCCCTTACATCGGTGTAAACAATTTTGCCATCTTTGAAGATTTAAAAGCATTTGCGTTCTGGGAGTATGATCCGTGTACGTGACTTTTCTATAAGACAGAGGAAAAGAAATTATTAACCGTCATTTATGTTAACAGCTACATCCAAAAAAGCAAACTTTTATACAAGGGAAGTTTTGTTTAGTCTCTGGTATCAGAACCAAACAGAAACCCCCCAATAAATCTTAAAAATAAGCATAAAAACACTTTTGTTCCTGTCTATGTTTTGAACTGAAAACATTTTAAGAAAGTCATTTAATATCTTGAGGCTTAATTACTTTAAGATTTAAAAAAATAATTAGTTATATCCTGGCTTATTGAAATAAGATATATACAAAAAGTTAGCAGTTTTCATAGCAAGTGTTCTAACCTGTTAGCTATTATCATTATTTCCAGATATTATTTTAAAGCTACTTTACCTATAACTTTCTATGACTTTCTTTTATGGCACACTTCCTATTCTACAATTATAACACCCTGCATGTTTTCTCACCCTAGGGCGAAGTTTCTGAGGATTCCGCAGTGCAGACGTTTTGGCTGACTCTGAAATGTCTCTGAAAAATGACCTGTGGCCATGGGGGTTTCCCTATTCTTGAATAAGTGTCACCATCTCTAGTTTCACTTGATCAGAACTCTCGTTTACAATGTTCTCTCTTCTAATGGAAGCAGAGAAGACACAAGAGTGCACACTGTCGTGCCTTAGGTAAGGACAGGCCTTCGCCCTGAATGACATGGATAGAGAAACAATCCTTTGTTTGTTATCGTAACAAGTTATTCAGCTTCCCTAAGCAGCAATTTTTCACATCTAAAATTAAAAAATGAAGTTATTGATTATGTAGAAAGACTATGCAATTTCCTCCAGAAATGTTGACTGATAGAAAAGGAGGGATCTCATATCTCAGTCACACTTTCAAATGAGCCCATAGAGGCTTACTAAGCAGACAAAGAAATTCCTGCTGTAATTACAAATTAGACATGTTTGTGATGTATGTTTGTGGGAACATCTTGTTCCAAAGTCTCTGTGAGATGGGGATGGAGATGGACATTCACAGAGTAGGTGATGGGGAAGATGGGCAATGAATGCGGGGTGAATTACAATGGGAGAGGAAAGGCCCAGAAGATAGGTAGATGGGTAAAAGTACTTGCTGCATAAGCTCAATGACCTGAGTTGGGATCCCCAGAACCCATAAAAAACAGCTGGATGTTGTGGCACCTATATGCACCCCCAGCACTCCTATAATGATATGGGAGATAGAGACAGAATTATCTGGAGTCTCACAGACCGTCTAGCCTGGGGTTCACAGTACAGCAGCAGAGAAAAAGAGAGATTTTGCCTCATCAAGACAGAAGGAACACACACACACTTGAAACAAACAAACCAAGGAATGAATGAATGAATGAATGAATAACCAAATAGACAAATAAAAAAAATACACTGGGGACATGGTGTTCCCCAGAGGCATTAAGAGATTGGTGATGTGTGCATGGGATGAGATCTGACTTTGTATACATAATTCTTTCTCTCCCCCTGTTTTTTTTTCTCCTCTCCTACCCTATTCCCATCCTCATCCCCCAATGTCTGACCACAGCCTATCAAGTCTCATGTGGATAACCTGCATCCTCTTCCTCTGTGTTCCCACAGGGCCTCTCCTCCGAGGGCCTGTGATCAACTCTCAGGCCCTAGAATTCGTGTCAGAGGCAGTACCCTGCTATCCCCTGCACTTCCCCATGTGGAGAACGGGCTGTCCATCTGCTTTACATCTGAACAGGGGGTCTAGGTTCACCTAGGACATTGGAAGCAGAGAATCTTCCCTTGTTTTTTAGAGGAGAAAATTGGAGTGGGATGAAGGAGTAGAGATGGGGGCAGAAGTGTCATTATCTTTGCTTGTGCTTCCACAAAGGATGACCTCAGCCGGAAACTCTGGGCTGTAGCACCACTAATGGGAGCCAGAACAACACTGGAGAAGGCTGGTTCTCAGATAGGCTGAGACTAGCACACTTCAAAGACCTGATCAATTGCAGTCAATGAAATTGGTTCAGTCATTCAGAAGCATGATCGCTTTTTTGCTGAGCCCAGCAGAGGGAAGGAAGGCACGAGATCTACAGCTAAATCATGACCCTGTTCCTCCTCAGGGGTATCTGACCTTGACAGTGATAGGAAAAAAAAAACAGACAGGAACTTAAGTCAAATCTATTGAAATTTTAAACTGGGCATAATTTTCAGGTACTAGAAGTGAATGGAAAGTGGGCACAGTGAAGATTTGTTTAAAGGGTGAGGAAAGAAAATGAAATTAAACTGGAAGATGCACTGAATTCACATTTACACTCCAGTACAAGAGCCTAAAATGACTCATTTATAAGAATAGTATTCTTGCAGCCAGAGAGATGGCTCATTGGTTAAGAGCATGGGCTGCTTTTTCAGAGACCTAGATTTGATTTCCAGCACTTACATGGTGGCTCACAACTGCCTGTAACTCCAGTTCAGGAGACCCAAGCCCTTTTCTGGCTTCTGTAGATGCTGCACACATCCAGTGCACAGATACACATGCAGGCAAAAACATGCATACACATAAGATACAGTGATATATTTTTTTAAAAGATAATATTCTTCATTTCCTAGCAAAGAGATCTCATCTGAATCTATACAACTATGTTTTAGAGAGACGGTTGTGTATCTGAATACATTTAAAAAATTACCTCCCAGAGGAATTTGCTTACAATCTTTCAGTTCATATTCTCCTAGAGATTGTATATTCTGGGTCAAAGGCATATATCGTTTTCACTTTCTTTTCTGTTTAATTTTGGCCATGACTGTCCTTATATTCATGATTCTCCTGCCCTCACTGTCTCAGTGTTGTGACTGTAGCTATGTATTACCCTCACAGGCTATCATCTCTGCCTGTGATAGTTAGCTAGATAACACTTGTACTTAACACATCAGTTTTAAAACCAGTTACTTTATAAGCAATCTCCTAGACTTCAACACTTCTATAAATTAAGGGATATCTGTAAAGGAAATTGTTATTGCTGTTGTGAGGCCGGGTGCATTAACTGAATAACTTCAGTTATCTAGAATCAGAGTGAGCGTGACAGGGATTGTTTAAAGCAAGAACTTACAAGTTCTGAGCGTCACCTTCCTTCTCTGGAGCACACCAGTTGCAGCTACCTGATTTGTGACATTAGTATCTCTCTCTGTCTCTGTCTCTGTCTCTGTCTCTGTCTCTGTCTCTGTCTCCCCCCCCCTCTCTCTGCCCCCTCCTCTCTCCTTTTGAGATAGGGTTTCTCTGTGTAGCCTTGGCTGTCCTGGAACTTGCACTGTAGACCAAGCTGGCCTTGAACTTAGAGATTCCTCCCTGCCTCTGCCTTCTAAGTGCTGGGACTAAAGGCATGCACCACTACCACCCAGCTGACTTTGGTATATTTATTTATTTATTTATTTATTACTTATTTTATTTTTATTTTTATTTTTTAGTTTTTTTTGACTTTGGTATATTTAAACAATATTTTAATTGATTCTTTACTACATGTTTTGATAACATTCAATTTTATCCTTCAAGTCCTTCCATACCACTCCTCTCCCCACCTTCCCCAGCTTTTGTTCTCATGTGTTTTTTTCTAAGCCCAGTTGTTCTGCTCTTGGATAGTGCCTTTCCAGTAGAGCATGTTGACCTACCCTGCTCCAGGCCCTCAAAGAAAACTGCCCCCTTCCAGCAGCCATCAGCAAGCGCTAAAGACTGTCATCCCTCAAAGGCACCGCCATTTGGAAACCTAAAGACGGCTCTCACACTTTTTTTTTTCAGACTCAAATGCAGTTTATCATACAATAAACTCATATGGTATTCAATAAAAGACAGCCATTGTTACCTCTATTTTACTGATAAAATGGCATTGAGGATTGATAAGTAGTTGATCCCCAAAGATGTGTTTGTATGTGTGGAAACATACAATATTGAATTAAACCCAACTGAAGGCAGAGGGTAGAGGCTTCCTTGACTTTTCTACTGAGAATTGAGGTGATACTTCCACAGAATGGATTATTATCCCATAAAATGCGTGAGGGAATTCAGTAGGTTCTTTTTGCCTTTCTATTCCTTGTCTTACATGAGGATACAGTGTCTCTTCAGAGCATACAGCCATGTGTCATATGTGAAGAAGAAACTGAGCCTTCCCTAGACATAGACCATGACAATGACAGAGTAAAGACTTCCTAGCTCCCAAACTGTGAGAAGTGACTCTTTAGTTTTTATAAATTGACCAGTCTTGAAAAGTTGTTTTTAAGTGTGAGTGCAGATCCACAAAATAATAAGGTGTAATAAGATAATGGCACTTATTATACAGGGCGTTATTAATATTGAATTAAAATTTGGTTATGAGCCCCCTCTCACACCCTTTTTATAGCTGAGGCTAGAGATTGAAATCAGGGTGATGTAAAGGCTAGGATGATGCACTTAAAAACTCCGGGGGATCACTTGAAGTACTGCTCAAAGAAAGCATCCATAAATATGAGTCACTTTGCTTTAAACAATATATACCTTCATATGTAAGTTAGTTTTGGTTTATGAACAGAATAAATTATTGACTTAGTATATACAAAATCATCTGTAGTGTGACTTTACTACCTGTGAACAATGTGGTCATATCTTTTTTCCTTCTTTCTGTCTTTTTCTAGACTGCTTTGCAGATACAAAAACACCATTCAGTTTTCACTACCGCTGTATTTCCATAAATTAAGACAAGATTCTTTTCTGAAAAGAGGCAACTACTTCTTTGGATTTAGGCTACACTCTGCTTGGAAATACTGAAAGTTATACTATCATAGTTATATTACAAAGTCAACAAATGGAATAACTAACTTTAAAAATACCAGTAACTAAGAATTACAAACTTTTAATTATTTTGCAAGCAATTTGGTAAGTATTTTTTATGCATGACATCACTTAATTCAACACATTACCATATCGACTTAAAGACTCATGTAGGTTAAATCCATTGTCTGGTGTAACACTTCTAGTCAGTGGGGCAGGATTCACACTGTAACTAACCTCTGTAATTCTCAGCTGTAATTCTAAACCACTCTCATTTTCCCTGTACACATGTTATACTGACCAGATTCATCCTCACATTCGTTTGCTATTGTCTGGTCACATTCATCTTTCATTTTCCAGAGAATGACCAAGTCTCAATTGTGTGCTGTTTTGAAGCACATATATAACCTTGAACATTCCTGAGGAGAACGTACCAGAAACCGTGGATGTGACACAGTGTGATTTCACAAGCCAATGGCTGAGTGACGCGTGAGGCGGCAGAAGATGCCGTGACTGTGCGACTGATTGTGAACGTCCTTCAGGATGGATGCAGTAGATGTTCGGCTATTTGCTGATTATGTGGAGTGAAGTGAGTGTGTCCAGACCCTACTCCTGCCAAGTACAGCTGCCTGTTAGCAGACAGTCACCTGATGCCACTTTCCTGACTGGAAAACAGGAGTAAACATGATACTCACCTTGGAGAGTGGTTGATGAGGATTGAAAGCACCTGTTGCTTAGAATCACTTCTGGTACATGACAGAGCGAGTGCTAGTAATAAGAAGCTTCCCTCCTTCCTACCTGGCATTTGCCAGCTTGTCTTTTAAATTACCTTATAGCACTGGCTCTGTACATATTTATCAGCTCTGTTTATTGTTTGCTGACCGTGGCATCCCATTAGTGCTGTGCCACAGGTTTTTCTTTCTTTACAACCCATGTTCTCCCTCCCTTTCTAGGCTCAGTCTTCTTTGTGTGGAAAAATTGTTGCCAGAAAATGCATGGTTTTTAGCCTATGGAGAAAATCTTTTTTTTTTTTTAAATGAAGAAAATCTTTTATCTTTTGGAAGAAGAGCTGAGGCTAGAGGGCTGATAATCAAAGGGCATAAACTTTCTGAACCTTTTATTTGGCTTTCTTAACATTGGTTCATGCTAAAGCGCCCACTTCCTCGTTTTTTCATAGGAAGACAATGAGGTTGACATTCATGGGGAAGGGAAGGTAACGCTCTTGTATTTTTCTGTTTGCTAGAAAAAAAAAAACTAATATGAAGCCTAAAAGGGAACTCTGCATACTGTGACTTCATAGATCATCAAAGTCTAAGCAGTCCGCAGAGAGTACATTTAGAATGGCAGGGGCACCCTCGTTTATAAACAGTAGTATTGAGATCTGCTGTTTCCATTGCTGAATGCACATCAGAACCCCCTGCTAAGCTGTGAACTGCAGACCAGTCTCTGCTTTCTGTCATTCCCACCTTCCACCAACTCCATCAGCTCAAGTGGCCTGACTCACAGAGTGCTGGAGAAGGCTACAGTGTCTTGTCATTTTCAGCAGTGAGAAGCACGAGCGAGAATTACTAATGCAAGCGCTCATCAGAGAGAGACTTGGTAATGGCTATCCTAAGGCTTCCTTTTGTTCTTGAATTGATGTTGAAAAGTATCTTGTTTTTAAAACAAGACCCAAGTCCACCTAACATTGCTGCTTTTCTAACTTCTGATGTGGAAAGATTGGGACAGGGTTTCAATAGTGATCATGACTGGCTTATCGGAGTCTTGGGATCAGCATTTTCAAGCTGGAGAAATGCTAAAGGCACAGTAATATTTTCTCAGTAGGTGGATACAGACACACCTTCTTCCGGGTGATGGACAGCCACATGAGCACACTAGGATTCACAGACACTGCAGCTTCTCAAGGTTATACAATAAATGGGAAACTTCCATTTTACAATGTATGACGTTAAGTTTAAAAGTAGTCAACCTGGATTGGACCCACTTCTCATTTTATGCCTAATTAAATCATTTGGTTTTGAAAAAAAAAATACCAGCAAGATGCAGTAACAACATGTAACATCCTTCTTATCAACTACCTGTGAGAGCCGCTTTGTCAAGTTTAATGGAATCTTACCTTTCAGAGGCACCTTGACATCAAGGCCATAGAATGAAGGCAAGAGAGAAGAACAAGAATAGAAACAGAAACTGCAGAAGAAAAAGAAGGAGATTATGTAAATCTGAACTTTCACCAGCCACTCAGGTAGCACAAAAACTTGGCTTTCCACATTACCTCATTTCAAAACACCATACCATCAACCACGTGACCTATTGCCAGCGCTGCGCCTCTAACATGGATGCACACATTTTAGAGTGAATGACAGGGGAGTCTCACAGATAACTGCTCTCAGCTTTAGGCTCCGAAATGTATAGATGAGAAAAAAATAAGCACAGAGTAGTAAATCAGAAGTCTAAGTTCATATGATCTTGGGGTACCGTGAGAATCAGGTGTCTTGGGTTGTGCTTTACCTTTCACATCATCTCCCCTTTGCAGGGAGAGGAGGGAATTTCAGAAATGCAACCAGAGACACATGCTTCTCAGTCTCTTACTGCTTAACGTGTCGGACTACAGGGCCAAGACCCAGCAGGAAGAATATTAAGGTGCAGTATGCTAGGTCACCATCAGCGGGACACATCTCAGAAAATGGGACACTATTAGGAATTATGTAGGGATGAAGAGCATAAATTGGGCAAACCTTATGCAAATTTATTTATTTATTTATTTATTTATTTATTTATTTATTTATTTTGGAGCCAGGTTTCTCTGTGTAGCCCTGGCTGTTCTGGCCTCACTTCGTAGACCAGGCTGGCCTCAAACTCACAGAGATCAGCCTGTCTCTGCCTCCCGAGTGCTGGGATTAAAGCCGTGCACCTCCATGCCCTGCCATGTTGTGCAAATTGGAATGTATGTTCCTCCTACTGATATGGAAGAGAGTTCTATATCAATGGGCATTTCACACAATGAATGAGTGATATTCTAGCTGCCCTCACATTGAGATAGACCTCTCCATATTTGCATTATAAATAATCTAATTTGACCTCTTTAACAAAATTCTTTACTAGAGAGCAGAAAATAAGATGAATAAACTCACACTTATGAAGTACTGGAATAAAACCAACTACATATTAATTATGAAATGTCATAGGCTAGATATGTTTTCAAGCATGGACTCTTTAGGCAGTCTATGTATATATCACACCACTCTAGGACTATACTATGAATACAACATATTGCAATAGAGTCCTGAATGGCAAATGCTATTTGCATAATTCTTTAATTGCCATCTCTTATAAGGTTCTTGCAACATTATTGGAACAAAATTATAAACATAATATGCTAAAAACTATATGTTGATGACTTATTTTACTTTTATATTATATTTACAAATATATGTTAATATCTTATAAGTTGATGGCTTATTTTATTAAAATGAATACTTTCTTTAATAAAAAAGTATTTCCCTTATATTTTCTGGGTTTTTTTTGTTTTTGTTTTTTGTTTTTTGTTTTGGTTTTGAGACAGGCATTCCTTGTGTAACAGTCCTGGCTGTACTGGAACTCACTTTGCAGACCAGGCTTGCCTTGAACTCACAGAGATCTTGCCTCTGCCTCCTGGGTGCTGAGATTAAAGGTCCAAGCCTGGTTTTTAAAAGTTATTTCTGGAAGATACACCCATAACTAGAAGACTAGAGAATGAGTGAGGATGGGGGGCTTCTCACCGTTTCTTCAAGAGAAGGTTGGGTGTAGGAGCTAAGCGTGAAGAGACGGCGAGTCACTCAGTCTGTTACAACATTCCTAGCTCCTGCAGTGTCCTGGGACCTAGACTCAAGTCACCTTGGACTCTCAAGTTGATTTGCCAGAGACTGGTTGGTTCTACATCCTTGGGTAAGATGTTTGCTTTCTTTGATGCACTCCTTATTATATAAATAAAAGGGACCATGACATCTGCTGTGTCTCCCTCATGGAATAATTGTAAGAAGCAAAGGAAACAACAGTGGGAGTGCACTGGCCACATGAACTGCTCTGTGCGGTTGAAGTTTGTTGGTATCCCCTGATTGACGCCAACTGTATGCATGGAAGTGAGCTACCCCAGGCACTGTGTGCAACTTGAGTAGGCTTTCAAGTATTCCAAGAGGCAAAATGAAGAATGTGCTGGCACAAAGGTCTGTTAGTTGTTTTATGCTGGGAAGCAAGTGGGAGTGAGGTCAGGTGACCAGAACACCCATTACGAACTTCATTTCCCACCCTACCTCTCTCAAGAGTCAACTAGCTTTTTATTTAAGCAGCTCAGTTCACTACCTCAAGACAATATTCATCACTAATTGCTACGTTACTTTGTTATTCTAAGTGTCTCAGATGTTTAGGTTTATAAATGCTATGGACAAAATAACTGTGAAACATTCACATAAAATTCTGACAGCTGATATAGTCTTAATTCCTCTTCTCCAAAAATTTCCACAGGATCTATTTATACAGGAGATGAAGTGGTGATCCTAGTAGAATTACTCCACTTTTGGAAGCCTCCTTTGAAGGGACTTCATAGCACCATAAAGTTCCTGCAAAGAATTGCCTCAACTGAATCTTCCTGTTTGATCCAGAACAAAGGGAGTGTAAACACAGAGCCAGAGCAGACATGGTCACTAAAAATATGTCATAAATAGGAGACACGAGGTGTGTCCCCCAACAAATGGGGACACTGGGAGCAGCCCCTGCCTTCTGTGGATCTTTCCACCAACTGCAAGGAAACGAAACATACTTCTTATGTCACTGTAATTTACTTTTGCCTCACTCGATCTTGAAGAAAAAATGGTCTGAAATAAGGGAAGTTCAGATATAAAATTCTCTCTCTCTCTCTCTCTCTCTCTCTCTCTCTCTCTCTCCCCCCGTCCGTCTGTCTATCTATCTGTTTATTTATTTTGGTGTTTCAAGACAGGCTTTCTCTGTACAGCCCTGGTTATCCTGGATTTACTTTTATAGACCAGGCTGGCCTCGATTTCAGAGATCTGCCAGCCTTTGCTTCTCAAGTGCTGGGACTTAAGTCGTGAACCACCATCCCTGGCTTTCAGAATACTTTTAAATTTGATCTTTATTTTCCTAATGTTTCCTAACTTCCATATGTGACTTCATTCCTCATGGAACCCATATGAGGAGGTCATTGTGCATGTCGTCATTCCCGTTTTATAGAAACAACTTGGACACAAAAGGTGTAGCCACTTACCCCATGCATTTGGGGAGGAACTCAATTCTAACAATCGCAGCAATGGAAGATGGTTTCCTGCTGTTTTCTTGAATCCATTGGAAGTTGCTGCCAGACAACCAACCTAGGGGTTTGGGTAACTACTTCTAGTCCATGAGACAGGGTAAGTGGGAAGCAACCTAGCTGCTCTGTCTGCATTCTCCAGCAGAATGCTCCTGGCCTGTTAGGCAGGACAGGTCTTTGCAGAAGGCTGAGCATTTCTCTTCTGTCAACACACAATTATTCCCAAGTGCCCTCTGTAGAGTACCGCTATTTATTTTCTGGAAACACAGATTCTCTTGGAAGACATTTCTCTTTCTAAATACTGGGGAAAGTGGCAGGTGCACTCACTGCTGTCACCCTAGGCTTCTGCACTAAGTGTTGAAGGGAAACAGAAGCCCGAGGATGAAAGGGGTGCTTATGAATAATGGGAAATATTTTCAAGTACTAAAATATGTTTGAAAGAAAAAGAAAAGTAGAGCAAGTTTTAAAAGAAATTAAGATGAGGGAGGCAGAGAGAAGGGAATCAAATCACACATGGTTAAAACAAAACAAGGCTGCTGACAGGACAGCCTTGCCCCAAATCCTGTTGTTCAACTGAAGGTGGGCACTGCTTTCCTTGTACCTTTGTCTGCCTGTGACAGACACAACAACCAAGAAGAAAGAGAAAGGACAGAGGTGAAACCAGCAGCACCTCGAGATTAAACAAAGTAGACACTGAGTTTAAGGCTTACCTTTTCTTCTAAGTCCTTTATCTGCCGCTTTTGAATGTCTGTTTTATCTTCTAGGTCACGGATTCTCTGAATAAAATAGGGGGGAAAACTTTTAGATGTTAAATTGTAGAGAAAATTGATCAGCCAACAAAACAACACTTTCTATGAGAACGTTGGTGTTAGTCCCAGTGGGTGGAAATAGCACAAGGGATGCTTTCCCCTATCTACAGGGTTTCTGTGTGTTCTGAAGCTCATACAGACTTGAGGTGGGAAATTAATGTCATAAATAGTATTTTTGAACAGAGTACTTTCCGCCTGTTTTGGTTTAGATGGAGGTGGAGAAGCTTCAGGAGGTCTGGTTTTGTGTAAGGCAGTTATGTCATCAGGGACATTTCCTGGAGAAGGATCCTTTCTCCTCCTTGCATTCCAACTGCCGCAGGGTAAGCAACTTTGCTCCAACTCATGCTTTTTCCAGCATGAGCTGCCTTGCTCCCTGCTGTCCCCAAAAAAGGAGCCAACTGTGATCATGGGCAGGAACTTTGGAGACCATGAACACAAATAGACTTACCTTTGATTTAACTGGTTTTCTCAGAAATTTTGTCACAGTAACAGGCTACTAACAGTGTGCCCCCCTTCCCCACTTCAGAAATCTAGCCCAAGTGAAGTGTGTGTGTGCCATGACTCTGCCACTGGACTTGGCCAGACTGCTTTCACCCCAGGATTGTGAACTTCTAAGATCTGTGGAATGCCACATCCTTGCAAAGAGAGCTGTATTGTTCTAGAACTAGTGAGCATGGAGCGAGCGCCCTTGCCAGTCCTTTGGGCTGATATTTCTGGTTGCTCATTTGTACAGTAAAAATGGCCAAAGCTGAGCAAGAGCAGACAACCACATGATTTTTGCTGGTCTTTTCTGTCTCCCCTGCTTCCACCCTCTTTGGGGATAGAATTTCCTCACCGACCATGATTGACCACTTCTCAAAAAGCCAGGAGAGAGTATGCTTTATGTACTCACAAGTAAGCTGATAAGCTGGGCATGAAACAAATAGTAATGAAATAGCACAGATGTAGAAAATGCAGAAAAGCCTATCTAACTATGTCCTGGACACCGAAACAACATGTTGGATAAGGGTATTATTGCATAGACAATATAATATTATTGCACAGACCAAAAAAAAAAGGTCTTCACAATTCATCTTGACAATGAACAAGATTTTGGTAAGGTACCCATGTGCATTGTGATACATAGCAAGCCTGTTATTTTTTTTTTTTTAAGATTTATTTAGTTATTCTTTATACAGTACTCTGTCTACATGTGTGCCTGTATGCCAGAAGAGGGCACCAGATCTCATGGTTGTAAACCACCATGTGGTTGCTGGGAATTGAACTCAGGACCCCTGGAAGAACAGGCAGTGCTCTTAACCTCTCAGCCATCTCTCCAGCCCCATTTTTTAAAAGTATCTTTTTATTATAA
Organism: Acomys minous; assembly: GCF_964271855.1. Classification (NCBI taxonomy): domain Eukaryota; kingdom Metazoa; phylum Chordata; class Mammalia; order Rodentia; family Muridae; genus Acomys; species Acomys minous. The sequence continues at coordinate 42,643,305 of NC_140486.1, read as the reverse complement.
TTTATTCAGATTACATCTCAATTGTTATCCTTTCACTTGTCATCTTCCTGTTCCCCCCTCCCGCCCTCCCTCTTTCTCCCTATTCCCCTCCTCCAGACCTCTGACAGAAGGGGACCTCCTCCCCCACCATATGACCACAGCCTATCAGGTCTCATCCTAATAGCCTGCTACCCCTTCTCTGAGTGCCACCAAGGGGAAGTGATCAAATTGGGGGCACCAGAGTTCATGTCAGGGGCAGTCCCCATTCTCTTCACAACTGAGAAGAATGAGCTGCCCATTGGCTACATCTGAACAGAATGGACACTGTTCACAGGAAATAAAACGGTGAACTGGCCCTTCAGTTGGAAACCTGTTAAAGTGGCAACGTATGTAGAGGTTTTTATGATGCAACGTGAGTATAACAGAGGGAAGCTGGAAGAAAAAATATTTCAACTTGGAAATCAAGTCTCCTCTATAAAACACATAAATTTCAATTGGGGGTACCTTAAGTCCTCTCCCGGAGAGGGGCATTTGGCAATGTCTGAGTATTTTTTTTAAGTTATTTGTTGGTATGCTTAGTTTATAATGAATGATTATTTCATATTTTAGTATAGTAGTAAATTTGTATACTTATCACCAGCACTTAATTAAGTACTTATTATTGTCACAACAGAGGGTGTGTGCCAGTGGCGTCTACTGGGTCTAAGTCAGAGGGCTCTTAAATACCCTACAATGCAGGAGACATCCTCCTACCCCAAAGAATTAAGAGTAATGTGGATGATCTGTCATAGCAGTGCCAGATTGACAAGCCCTGCTGTCAAAGAAAGGAGGTGTGTGCACTAGCTCTCATTTTAAAACATTGGTGAATGATGGAGCCGCAGGTAAACATGGACTATAAACGGCACCTACATATGTGTGATGTGCATGTCGGTATATACTTCAATGGCACTGCACACAACAAACCAATAAATGTGGCAGACATTTTCCTCTTGAATATGCACATAATTCCTTGTCCTGTGTCTGGATAAATACATACAAACTGATTCAGAAAACCATGCATCCATGAATTACTGAAATGCTCATTCACCCATCAACTCTGTACTTGCTGACCACTTTCAGACACGTCTATGACTGCCCTCCATGGACTGGAGACTACAGCTAAGGCGTCAGCTAACTCCGGGACTCAAAAGGCTTTCATGTTTCTTGACAATATGGAATGTAGAACAGAGAATAACAAAATTAAGTAGCAAAGGTGAAAAGTGGCAAGGATGTAAAATGTTGTCATCCGTTTCCAATTCCTAGGCCTGTGTTAGTCTGTAGGTAGACCAATCCACACGGTAGATGAATTTATTAGTCTTCATTACGTGTTGTAAGCTTGTTTTGTTCTCTTTCCAGCCACTTGCCACTTGTCATCCAACCAAGAGGAAAACACTGTGAGGCCCGAAACAATGTTCATATTCTCTCTCCTCCTCCTCCTCCTCCTCCTCCTCCCTCCTCTTTCGCAAAAAGCACACGAACTTACCTCTAGCTCTTATTGGAGCTCGTAAGACAGCTTATTATGAGTTCTTCCTGCCTCTTATTTTTGGTCCATTCTACATCATGTCAAAATCTGTCGTTCCTACATTCACCAATATAGCTAATATGACCTTGAAATGTGAAATAATGAGGTCTAGCATGCATAAGACCCTCAGTTCCACTATCAGCACCAGGGGTGTGAAAAGGTTAGAAAGATCCTAGCAGTCCTGTGTTTAAAGGGTGGAGAAAGGAAGCCGTAGCCGAGTTGTATTAAAAGTAAGGCCTGGATTCTTGCAAGGGCCCACATTGAGCTTGACCCTTCTTGGGCTCTAGCTTCTGTGCACACCAAGCATACTGACATCTTCTGCAGCTCTTGGATGTAACCTGGGGGGCTTAGTGCTTGTTCTTTTTTTCTGACACATTTTTCTGAGCCCTTTGTGTGGCTGGTCCCTTGATTTTCATGTATCTTTAGAGGTATCCTTTCACTAGCTGGCCTAACATACTTAATCTTTGTTTCTGACTCAAATGCACAGCTTTACACATTGTCTAAACTATTTCACAGCACTTAGTGGTCCCCCTCCCCCTTGGAGATGGTCCATGTTGTGGTTCATTCGTGCTATGGCTTTGACCGTTCCCCATCTGCATGACAGATCAAATATCTTCAGTAACTGCCACATTCACAGCATCTGCTACACAGCTGGCCTTTCATACATGGATTTTAATGACTACAAAACAAGACCCTGGAAAAAATGAGGATGTTTGAATACCACTTTTGGTGGAAAATTAGGCAAAGGCTTGGAAATAGCAAACCATTGGCAAGTGGCACCAGACTTTGCACTGGAAAGAACTCATAAGAGGCTCTCAAGTCACATCTTAGGGGAGGGACAAGCAGCTAATGAAGGATATTAGGAGATCTACACAGGACTTGACTCACTTAGAAAGGGAGAACACAGATATCCTTGAACAAGACGGTGGTAAGGACCAGGGCTGACTTATGCAGTCAACTGAAGAGAGGAGAGTGGGAAATACATACAATGTGACTTAGATGGCCCCTGAGGACCCATGTGCCTTTGTTAATGCCATTTAACAAGATACAGCATCATTATTTTTCTTTATACTAATCACCATTGTCTTGTTCTACAGATGAATGCAGCGTGTATAGCAAATACTCTAGATATCTAGAAAATGGAATCTATCACTAGGAAATGTATTGAAGTGTTTGAATACATGCGTAGATGACAGAGTCAGGTTAGCCCAACTGGCACCTAGAAGCCATTGTAATGATGAAAGATCCTGCAAATGCCTGTAATGGTGTCAGCAAAACAGATCAGCTGCAAGCACTTGGGGGCAAAGCCAGCTGGATGTGGTTCATGGAGGGAGAGGGCAGAGAGGGCATAAGTGTTGAGCCTGAGTGATGTTTGGTGAGGTCACCCTATTGACCAAGCAGATGGGGAGAGGTGAGTGAAGGACAAGAATGCACATTGTTTTCAGCTTGGGACATCCTAGCACAAATGGCTAGTAAATGGCTAGCAATGGTCATTTATGTCATAATTGTATCATAGTTGTCTTTGCTACATCCCAGCCAATGCCTTCTGCTATTAAGCTACTGATTAAAAAGGAAGAGAGGAGTAAGAAATACTAAGGCAAAGTACCCTAAATGAACGTTTGTTAAAGAAAAGGAATGTCAGGGAACTCTCTTAGCTCAGACTGAGCCACTTAAAAAGTAAATTCTTTCTAGAAAGAGGCACCTTTGCTAACAGGTTAAAAAGAGACTCAAACTGGGAATGCCAGGGTTTTTATCACAAGCAAATTTAGACAACTACTAGTCCATGTTAAAACAGACAGTGCTGCGCTTGCCAGATGAAAGTATTTTCAATTTGCTGAAACCAATTAGATTCTCTTGCAATGTAAGAGATTTGTGTGGAAGACACTTTTATCCCCCAGTAGATGTGAAACACAAACAAACAAACAAACAAATAAACAACCCTGAAATAACCTATTATCAAAAGCTTCAAGAACTTTCCACTGGTCAAACTGAAAATCTTTATAATTCTGAAGGCTTTCTGAGAGAACACACATGTGCTTGTCATCTTTGGGAAATGCCTTGACTGTTCTGCTGCTGTGGAAAACACAAAGCCCCTGGCTCTAGCTGTGCTTTCAGGTTTCCCAGGTCGGCTCTTCCTGGTCTTGTACATTAACCACAATGCCTTTTCTACTCCTTTAACTTCAATTCATGCTTTGTACATCCTATATTTATTCCACCAGCCTGTCACAGCGCTGAATGCCAAATACTACAACCTGGCAGTGTGGATTCTGGAATTTTTCAGATTTGCTCTGTGGACAGGGCCCTATGGTAGAAGACTGTTAATTCCGAACATGGCTGTTCTGGCAAGAGATCACATCCAAAGACCTCCTAGGTCTGGGTGGTCTGGGTGGAATACAAACATGCCTTTAATTCACGAGTCATGCAAACAGATCTGAGTTCAAGGCAAGCCTGGTATAGAGCAAGTATCAGGTAAAGAAAAGCTTAGATCCAAGTGTGGTGGTACATGCCTTTAATCCCAAAGGAAGGTAAAGGTAGTTTGTAGAAGGAAGCACCCATGTTTGAAAGTGATGAACAATTGAGTGGCAGAAAAGGTGGCAAATCAGAGAACATCTGAGAGAATAGGACATGCCCAACTCTCATGAGAAGAGAGAGGAAAGGGAAGCTATTTAATGGAGTAATGCAGAGAGTGAGGAGGCAGTTTTACTAGTATGGTAACAGAGAGAGAACTCAGGTAAAGGTGGAATGAGCCAGACAATGAGAAGAAGTCTGCTCAGCAAACTGCTGAGTTAGTCTGAGGCCAAGCAGAGCAATTCTGGGCCAAGAGAGAAGCCAGATTAAATAAGTCAGCTGGGAGAGGAGTTTGAGCCAGAACAGCTGAGTTCAACTAGCCAGCCCAGAACTCAGTAAGAACAAGTAAGAGTGAGCTTATTAAGCAGTAAGTCTCAGAGGGTGAAAACATTCTAGGCTTAGGTTAGATTGTATAGAGGCTAGAAGCTTCCAGGACTAGGCCTAGGTTAGCAGAAGGAGGCAGTAAGCCTCCCAGACAACAATTGAGCCAGGAGAAGAAAAGTTACTTTCATACCCTACTGCTGTTCACTGGTAAAATTATAACACAAGTGAAGAATTACAAAAATTTTGGGCTTTAAGTTGGTAATAGGTATCTGGGTGTCTTTTCTTTCTTTTCTCCTTTCTTTCTTTTTTCTTTTTTGCTTGCCAGTCTAGATGGATCATGTAACTCACAAATGCAGCACTGTGCAATGGTTAGCGCTTAGATCTTAGAGGCTGGCATACCTGGGCTGTAATTTTGCTCTGCCAATTACTATTCCGAATAAATCATTTGAATGTGTTTGTCTCCAAAAGTAGAATAATGCCAACACTCACCTCGTAGAGATCCCATGAAGATGAGGTGAAATGACGTTACATCCAGCCTTTACATTTTTAACAATTCATTTTTATGCATGTGGGAGCTTTGTCTGAATGTATGTCAACATGCCATGTGCATGCCTGGTGTCTGAGGAAGTGAGAGAGGCCATCAGATCCCTTGGAGCTGGAGTTACAGAGAATTATGTGCTGTGACGTGAGTGCTGGAATAAAACCTGAGTCCTTTGGGAAAGCTGCCTGCGCTCTTAACCACTGAGCATCCCTCCAGCCACAAGCGCAGCCTTCAGCCTTCAGATCCTGGCTGAGTGAATGCCAGGCAGCACACAGCAGCCCCCAGGATTTGTTGCTATGGCCGTCTGTTCTGAGAGTGAAGTGGCAGGCTCTGCTCCCTTTCACCCTTCCCAGATGATTGCCTGGAGCTCAGTTACTGGCAGGAACAAGTGAAGCAGAGCCAATACCCTGTTTCCTCACACAGGTGAGTAATCAGGCTCCAATAGATTTGGAGCCTGTGACAGAGTCATTCTAAAAATGATAGCCCTGCGCAGCACCTCTGAAATGCCATTTTCCTCAAGACCAAGTTTTATTACTAAACTGTCATCCTATATTGAGTGATGGTGGGAAAGAGCAATTTGTTTCACTCTTTGACCGTCTCTGGAGCGGTTCCATTCTTACGCCTAATACTTGCTGCTGTGCCCCCACGTGCTTAGGATGAACCTACACACCCAGCAGGGTGTGGTCCTCACCTGGTGGGCTTGCTGTAGGAGCTCCATCCTCTCCTGGAGGATCTGACAGTCGTACTCCCGGCTCTTCCTCAGCATCTGTCGCCGCAACTTTTCTACAGCTGTCCTCAGCTCCTCCTGCTGCTTGTCACTTAACAGTTCCCCGAACTTGATCACAGTTTCTTGCTGTAGAGCATTGTACAAAGTAGCTTCTAGTTCTTGGATTCTCTGGCAAATAGAATCAGAAAAGTCTAACTTTGGGACTGAGCATTTAGGTGCGCTGTGAGCAGAGTGGGTATGGCTCAGTGAGACAGGGACTTGGTCCCTCCTTCTCAGGGGATCTTAGAGTTTCTGAGTGGCTTCTGCCTGACTCCCCTCTGAGTATTCTCTTTATGTGATGCCACAAATGCCTTCCGCACAATGAACAGACTGCTCTGTAAGCCAATTCATTTTCTTTCTTGGGGTCCTGGCAGTTTAGACACTTCTGTTTTTAGGAGGCCGTCTGTTATAACGTCCACACCTCCGTACTGCCTTTCCTTTTCAGATAGAGTTGGGGGTGAGTTTGTTCTGCCTCCTACTTGAAAACCCTGCAGCTGGTCAAAAGCATATACCACAGTGGCTGTAGTATTAGGAATAAGTGTTAAGTAGGGAAAAGTACTTGAAATTGGAGATACATTTCAAAGATAAAACTCCATCTCAGCCACACAACAACTCTCGGTACTCCTAGATGTCTTATAGTTTGCATGCTTTTTCCTCGAAGGAAAAAAAAAGGAAACTATGATTCAAAAACAGCTTAGATTTTGGAGTTGCCCCAGTGTGTGTGTGTGTGTGTGTGTGTGTGTGTGTGTGTGTGTGTGTGTGTGTGTGTGTGTGTCTGTGTGTAGGCCAGATGTACTCAGTAACTTTCATCATAGTCTTTGAAATGGAGGGGGTGTCTCTTAATGACACTGTAGTTCACTAATTTGGCTAGCCTGGCTGGCCAGTAGGCCACAGGAATATTCCTGTGTTGGCTTCCCTTGCAATGGGATTGTAGCTCACATCACTTTTACATCTGAGCTGAGAATCAGGTCTTCATGCCTAAAAGACAAGCACTTGAGCAACTGAACCATCTTCCTAGCATGTGGCTCACTTCTCTTTGTTAGACTGAGGTTAATGATTGCTCAAACCTTTCTCAGTCCTTTGGTAGATAGATTATCTTCTGTATAACTAACTCTCTCTCTCTCTCCTCTCTTTCTCACCCCCCTCTCCCCCCCCCCTCTCTCTCTCTCTGTGAGTGTATGTGTGTGCATATGTGTAGGTATGTGTTACCCTGTGTGTGTGTCTGTGTGCATGCGTGTGTTACCCATCTTAAATACAGTTTGTATAAATCTATAGTCCTATTCCCTGTAATTCTGAAAAAACTGAGTTGCAAATTCCTGACAGGGGATGCTTTTCTATTGCTCCTGGACCAAGCACATTTCATCTTTTGAAACAAATTTGGCTTTCTGAATTAGGCCATGACAGTTTCCTTCTGGAGCCCAGCTTAATTTTGTTTTCTACAGACAGGAGAGACAAAGGTTAAAGGGTAAGGAGTGGGTTAAATACATTGTCTTTTATTTTCTAATCAGTGGCCAAGTTTTGTTCTCTTGTTTACCCATTAAACAATATGAGAATCTCCTACTTGGGGAGGGTAGACTAAATCATTTTTTATACAAACAGGGGTTCCGGGTTTCCTTCTTTTCCCCAGACTGGCAAGAGCATTATAAAAACCTCTACTATGAACCGACAAGGCTGGGGGCATAAGTAGAGGAGAACAGCTGTGGTCCAGGGTTAGGGATTTTCAGTATGCATTTTGGAGAAGGGAAGGAATCAGTCGTGAGCCTCTATAAGCTTGATAATCTAAGGGGAGAAAAAGACACAGTCCACTCCTCACATGACAACTTCACTTGCCCTGGCTCCATTGTGGGCCTAAATTAGGCCACAGTCCCTGGAGTTAGAGCTACATTGTAGCTCACTCTTCTACCAACTTGTGCAAAGCTTTCACTCTAGAAGCCTTATTTTCCTCAAGCGTGAGATGGGAATAATAAGGCTACCCATGACTTCCATGGTTATGGTAAGAAATAAATGAATTACAATGTGCATAACCCACATTAAATCCATTCTTTTTCTATTAGTACATTAGAGTTCAAAAAGATGATACTTCACTTAATAAATTCCTTTTCAGATCTACATTGGCATTCAGTATGTCTTTCATCTAAATATTATCTAATAGTATACATGTGATTTTAGAATAAATTACAATTACATATAAAATATAAGAATATTGCAGCAGCATCAGTTTTAGGATTTCTTTTCCAAAACTGAAATAGCAATTAGCAACTGCATGCATTGGCCTGGAGAGATGGATCAGTGGCTAAGAGTGCTGGCTGCTCTTCCAGGGGTCCTGAGTTCAATTCCCAGCAACCACATGGTGGCTCATAACCATCTGTAATAGGATCCGATGGCCTCTTCTAATGTGCATGAGGACAGTGTACTCATATCCATAAAATAAATAAATCTTTAAAAAAAACCTGCATGCATGCTGTGTGTATTCAACTACATGGAATAACAAATTATACAGCACATCTTAGCCCTATTCTATAGTTATAAACAAGGCGAGTCCTGGTCCCTTACAGTACCTACCATATAGGCCTGGTCCAGGGCCTGTTTTCTGTAGTCTAGTTCTTCCTCCAGGTAGCCTTTTATTTTGCAGAATTGTTCCTGTAATAAAAGTTCACATTGACAAATTGAGACAGCAAGATAAGTGAACGAGGCAGTGACAATGAAAGGTACGTCGATAAATGTTTTCTCTAGTACACGAGACAGATCACTAGTATTTGTAGAACTGCAGTTTACTTCTGCTAGCACAGGAAATGTGAAATCAATAGCAAGAAGCATAAGATGAATAACTATGAAGAATGCTCTTAAAGACCTTAAAGCCAGTCTGAAAGTGAGTAATTAAGGACAGGTTTTGACATGGTGGCTGTTAATAATAACTCTATCTGTGTGAATACACTCGGCTTTCCGTTTCTCCTGGATTTGCACCTAGAGATTCAGGCATCTTTGGAATGAAAATATTTGAGAGAAATATCTGTTAACTATAAAATTTGTTTTCACCGTCCCTTATAAACATGCGACACTCTCCACAGCTGAGTGGAGAGTGGGGACTGACTTTCACACAAACTGTGGTGCCCCATATTTGACCACGTCCCCTGGATGGGGAGGCCTGGTGGCACTCAGAGGAAGGATAGCAGGCTACCAAGAAGAGACTTGAAACCCTATGAGCATATACAGGGGGAGGAGGTCCCTCTCAGTCACAGTCATAAGGGAGGGGAGTAAGGGGAAATGGGAGGGAGGGAGGAATGGGAGGATACAAGGAATGGGATAACAACTGAGATGTAATATGAATAAATTAGTAAAATATAAAAAATGAAAAAAAAGAATTTACATTATAAATGAGAATAGTACACAATCATAACCTATGGATGATTTGAAATACGTGAGGGTGTGTGTAGGTTATATGCAGTGCTGTGCCATTTTATAAAAAGAACTTGGGCATCTGTAGACTTTGGTGTTTTCAGGGGTCCTGGAACCAGTTCCCCGAGGACAAGAGGACAGCTGTATATTGTTATAGTACGTAATTCTAAGAATGTTATAAAATTTAACACAGGGATACTATATGGTAAACATATTTAACTTACTCAAAATAGTAGACACAAAGATAAAGAACATTCTAAAGAGCCAGGGTGATTCTGCTCACACTGCCATTTGATGAGTCCGTATGGACCCCTGCTGCAAAGCTAGTGTGAGCTGGGGGCATAAACCTGAAGCGTCTTTGCACATCATCAGTTCTTGTACATCTCTCACTGCGCAGCCATCCCATCATCATTAGGTAAAGCTTTGTTTTGCGGTACAACATATTCCCACAGGCAAGTCCATCATTTCTTTGGGTGCTTAAGTGGAGAGTGAAGAACTCTTCCAGCTGATTGGAAGGTTCAAAGCCCAGCTGGGCTCACTTTTGAGAGTATCCAGAGATGATGCTGTGGGCACTCTGACCATCACTGGGTATCAGCGCCTTAAGGGCCCAATACAGCCCGTCTGTTGCATTGTAGTCTTGTATTAAAGGAGCTTCTGATGGCCATTTTGAACATAAACAATGTGCTTTCCCTATAGATCTTAATTTCATGGAAAAACATGAACTCTGTACACAACATTATGATCTCTAAAACTCTTAAGTTCTATAAAATAAGAACTTAATGAAATAAGAATTTCATGACTGGACAGGAACCTACTGCATTTGTTTTTTAACAACGATCATCTAAATGATGTCTTGTTATAAGACTATACATGATGCTGCAAGTTAATTTATTAATCCCTACATTTGATAAGCATGTTATTTTAAGTTGTTTTAAAATACACATTAAATAAAATCAATACTTGGATCACTAAAGTACATATTTATAGTGTGGAATACATCCAGACTGTTATGAAATCAACGTCCAGAGTTTTTTAATTTTGCAAAAGAGAAGCTACTCCCATCTAACAACCCTGTTCTCTCTTCCTCTCAGCCCTTAACAGCCATAGTGTGCCTTCTTTTCCTACGAGTTTAATGACTGTACTCCTCACACTCACAGAATGATGGTGCTTGCTGTTCTGTGACAGCTCGCTTCACCTAATGACATCACTGTTCTTCTAGGTTGTGCCCTTTACCAGGCACTATGGAGACCTGTAGCAGATAACTACAGTGAGAGATGTTTGGGAAGAAGGTGAGGAGGGAGCTCCAGGAAGAAGGGATGCTCTGTCTAACAGCTATCTTAGACTAAACTAACATATACACATACCATACTTTGTTTATCCATCATTTATCAGTAGATATGCTGGCTACATTCACCTTTTAGCTATTGTGAATAATACTACAATAAAAGTGGGTATACAGTAGCCCACCACACCCCAATTTCAGTCTTTTTTTTCATACTGCTGGGTCATATGATAATTCTATTGAATTTTAAAACAACCTTCATGCCATTTTCCACATTTGTACTATTTCATACCCCAGCAGGACCCTGGTTCTCACTTCTCTATGTCTTTTCTGACATCTATGAGTTTCTACTCTTTTTTTTTTTTTATGACAGTGGCTATCCTAATGAATGTGAAATAGATTATGGATTCTTAAAACCAGACATGTACCCATCAAGTCTGTCATTTTTACTTGGTGATTATTCATAGTAGAAAAAAATTATTCATCCTGAGAGAAAATACCTAATTTAATATCATTCAACATTAGTTTTTTAAATATTGTCAATGGATGGCATGCTCTGGGGGAGACTAGAGATTGAGGTTGTCAGCTACTTCTGAGGAATATGTCCCACAGTCTGTACATGAGTCAATAGGGCAGTTACAAACTCCCACTCATGCCAAATAGAGCACAGAGGTGATGCTCATTTTCCTCTATAGGCTTACCATGTCACTTTCCAGTTCCATCATTTTCTGGTGCAGGGCAGCCTCTGCTCCTTCAATCTGTTGGATCCACTAAAGGAGTAAGAAGACAGAAACGTTCGGCGTGATTGGTCGGCATGGTGCGAAGTCTGAGTGGCTCCCTGGGGTGCTTGGTCTTCCCTCTTATGTCTCTGAATGCTGATCAAAACCTTGTGTAAAAACCTAATGCATTTTCATGCCCTGGAGTTAGGGCAATGCTACCATCTTCCATGCATCGTCACCTCAGCAAATGGCCTCTGATGTCCACTACCTGTCAGCTTCTAGGGCTTCAGTGGTGACTAAGATTAGCAAAGCCTTTACACCCATGGGAGAATTTCTTGGGAACTGATGTCTACAAGAAGAGTGAGGGTGTCTGCAGGGAAATTGGAAGGGAATTCCAAGGAACACCATGCTCAATAGCGCAAGGTTGGAGGGCTTCAGGGAGTGTTAGGAGTCAGAGTAGAATTTGGATCTATGAAAACGGTTGCCGTTCTGTGGTGAGGAGCGATGTTTAAGTGAAGGCATTTTAAACAAACCACACAGAGAATGCATTTCCTAATGCTCCAAGTACACCCATTTGATACACACAGTCTTTGGGACCTATTGTATGAGCATACCACATGCATGGCTTAATAGAACCAGCGATCAGAATGGGTGTCCATCAAAGTGAATGCCAGCTGAGACCTTATGGATTGGTGATTGTGCATAGCTATGTGAGAGTACTGGAGGGAGCCTCCGTGGCTCAGTTTAGCTTTCCGTTGCTATGTGGCTTTGAAAAGTAATTCGATGTCTCTCGAATCACAGTTTTATATGTCAGGTGGTGTTAATAATAATGCAAAAGCTAAAAAAAAAAGAAAGAAAGAAAGAAAGAAAGAAAGAAAGAAAGGTGATAGTATGTTGCATGAACTAAAGTGTTAGGTTTTATTTTTCTTCAGTGTAGACACATGCATGGCACATGGAGCTCAAGCAAGTCTACGTTCTAGAGCTTTTGGAGAGAGACCATGACCGGCCACCTTCAGCTGCTGAGGTCATGATGGTAGGGTTGCTGGAGGAATCAATAGGCAAGGAATCCTTTGATAATGTTTGCGTTCTGGACTTTCTGTAGGGGGGAAATGATGTTATTGACTTGCTGGGGAGAGGAAAGAGAATGTGATCAGGCTTGCAATTAAACTCTGAAAGAGACAGGCCCTGAAAGAGAAACTTCAAGATTTTCTTTCATTCCAAATGGAAGCACTTCAATATGTATTTTGGACAGAAAAGCAAGGCCTTTCTAAACCTCAAAACAAACAAAACAACCATTTTCATATCTTGCAGAGCTGGCATCAGTTTATCATTTGATACATGGTGCATTTTAAAAATTTTTAGCTGATCAGCAAAATGCCTTTATTAAGAACACATAAAAGTGGTCTGCTTAAATTTATAGCAATAAGTGAACAATGTACTTTTTTATTTCAATAACAACACTTCTTTCTTTCCTTCCCTTATTTTGAGAAACTGAGCAATGCTATCTGACCTGTAGAATTTGATGGTTTCAGATTCAAAAGATCTGAGTATTGCTCAGGGTTTCATGTTACTTTTAACATGATTGTTATGCCTTTTTTTATGTAAGACGGAATCTTGATGAGTGCATTCAATAAAACTTTCATTTTATTCAAGTATGTGCAGATTCTTTTCATAATTACAACTTTCTGAGTCAGATTCCTGCTATGTAGATCAGGCTGGCCTTGAATTTGCCTCTCTGCTACCCAAGTTACGTGAGTACAGGTTTGTATCCTCACACCTGCCTATGGGTCCGTTCTTGAGACATTTGGGCCTAACCAGGAATCTGGCTTCCCTTTGTCGCTTCTCTTCCACCTGCCATTACCAGGTTTAGCCACAAGGGGTCAGCAGGACACCAATCCTGTTGGGCTTTCAGCATGAGGCTGCAGTCACCCAGGACCGAGCCACAGATTCTACGGGGTATGCACACACTAAAGGGACAGCCTGTGGCCTGAGCAACTCCGAGTTCACCAGCTCTCAGCAGAACGCTTCTCACTTGCTTCCCAGTTTGCTAGGACTGGTTAATAATGTAACTGGGAAGCATTTCCATGTTGAGGAATGATATGTTTTGCAGGTGACTTTAAAAAAATATCTATCCGTCCCAAGTTGTCCCCATGCTACGGGGTTACATTTATTATATATTCGATAATAAACACAAGGCAGGGGCTTCAATCTCCTGCCCTCAGGCACCAAGCTCAACACTGGATGACTGGGAGTGTCAGCTTCACACATTACCTTCTCTGCCAGGGACAGCACGGTGCTGGCCTGAATTATGGCCACCTGTTCTTCATTCCTTAAGTTCTGTAAAACAAAAAACAAAAAACAAACAAACAAACAAACAAAAGATGATAGGGTGAAGATGCTCATGGCATCCACACCTTGGAAAACATGTGTGCCATGAACCCAGCATGCGTGCAAAGAGTCTCTGCACATTCCTGCTCCAACCAATTTCTCATAAAGAGTCCCTGCTTCCTGTGACTGTACACATTCCTCATTAGCAGTCACGCTAAGAAAGCCCAGAGGAAAGAAGGAGTGCCCTCCCCACGGCAGTTCTGACAAGGCATCATTGGTTCTTATTTTCAAGGAGAAAATGGCACACATCCCTCAATGTGCTGGGTGAGCCATTCACCTTATGCTTCTTACTACGAGTGATGCTGCCCCCCGAATTAATAGCCCTTGTCCCTAGTTGGAGGGAGCTGTTAGGATGAAAAAAGATTATAGCCTCCTGCTTCGTTTTATGGGGCTGCCAACAACCCTAGTGTTTAGCAGTCTTTCCGACCGCCTGACTGATTAATTTTACACTGGATGCCTGTGAGCAGCAGTCAGACAGTAATTAGCTGTAATCACAGCAGATGCAGTCTGCATTCCAACGCGAACCCTTCCTATGAAAAGTCCTGTAGCACATCTCCTTTCTGCAGTTACCTTTCCAGCCATCCCCCTGGCTACTTTGGCATGTGGGATTCTCTCTGGGGAGGTCCAAGTTTAGGTAGATATGCTGTCTTACTTGCTGTTATCTTATACTTGAAACAGTGGCAAGTATTTCTTAACTCTGCTCAGGTCAATTCACACTTTCTCCATACGTAACCAATGCACTACTTACCCCATTATCACCCAGGATATCAAGCTGCTTTATGAGATCAGGGATGTTGACATCCTGCAAAATCAAGAAGATGCATTCAAGTCAGGCACAGCCGTGGCAGAGAGAAGGACACTGGAAGCAGATACACTGGGCAGCTCAGAGAGGAAGCAGGGAGAGCCGTGCAGAAGGCAAAGGGACTAGAAATAGCAGGGGGAACCCCAGCTCTACCTCAGGAGGAAGTCCTCGTGCCTTTCATGGGTTCTACAGGGCAGTCTGTTTTCTAGGGAACAGAGCCGTGTCCTCTCAACCTTAAGATTTAAAATGTGTTCTACTAAGTGCTAAAGCTAAAGAGTCACATTTGGTCTAGCAAATTCTGTGTTATAAAGCTGAAGATCCCCTAAAAGGCAAACAGTCTCCTACAATTAAAACCATCAAAGTAAAAATGAGCCGGACAATTTCAATGGCCTCTTCTCATTCAAAAAACTCCATGGCAACGAATTCCCTAGCACCTAGGAAGCTACACTAGAGGATCTCAGATGACATTTTCTGTCTGGCCAACTTGAAGTATGCTTCTTGAAGCACATAGCTTATTTATATTGCCCCCCCAGGTAATTAATGCCATTTATTTTAACGCATTTTTAGAGGCTTAAGAATAAAGTTTAATTCAGAATAAAAAAGGTATATCATAAAGCAAAGAGCATTGTAGGAAGTACAGAGACATTTTATATTGTTGGTATTTGTTGCTATGGACTAGAACAGCATGTGCCCACTAACATATGATGTTAGTAAGATTTGTTTGTTTGACCAACGCCTAAAAGAATTACACAGGAACCTAGTTAACGCATGTTTTAATCTTACATGATTCTTTGTTACTATGATCTAAATGACTCGCCTCTGTTCTCTGCTATTATCTTTTATTAATCTGTTAAACATTTATTTTGTGTCCTATTGATTTTCCAGTAGCTGTATGACTGTTTTCGTCCTGCCATCTAGGGATTGACGTACAGAGTGGCCATGAGAAGGCTTTCTTTTCCCAGTCCCATGCCTTCCTGCTGTCTGCACACACAGAAGATCTGATGTCTGCCTACCTTGACACCTTCTTTCATGCAGTAGATCTGCAGAGCGCTCACACCGTCTGAGAAGGGGTGAATTTGCAGATTAAATGGAGGGGATCTCCTCTCTCTCTCCTTGAAATGTTTAAGAAGAAAAAAGAGGCGGCAACTGATTAAATGCTAAGCCAGTTGTCTCTTTATACCTTTTCAGTCATTTATCAATGTGTCATTTGCTGAAAAAAATTAAGCTCAAGATGTACATGCCTAAATTGAATAGAAGAGAATTAAGCACTCAACTAAATATATGGGAGAAAATTTATAGACTGTGTCATCCACCCATGAAGATTTTTGTTCAGGGAAATGTGGAAAGTGGGGTTGCAATTTACACGGTATGAATATTTATATCCCTCAGACATCACAGGGTGAGCTGGCACTGAAGGTTTATGGTGGCGAACAGCCTCTGCCCGTTAGAGCCTCTCATTCTTTATAGACAAGCTGTATAGGCTGTGCAGATGCTCAGTCTTCTCCACTGGAGCACACTGATTGCTAACTTTACCCTCAGACCTCATCTGAAAAAACCTCGAGAAGAATATCACTGGCAAAATAACAGAAATTCAAACAGGAATGTCTCATCACCCAGAACGCAATCAGATTTTGTAGAATACAAGGAAAGTGTGGCACAATGTGTGTTTTATTTAAAAAAAAAATTCTCCCAAAACAAACACGTCAAGTTTGGCCTGATTAATGTAGGTATTTCCTAAAATCAGTCACCCAGCTGTCAAAAAACAAAAAACACGGTCATTATGAGGACAGTCCCAAGCTTCCACAAGATTTATCATTGCCAGTCCCATGGAGCAGGCAATGCTTCTAAGGCATTTAGTCTCGACTGTCATAGCTATATTATCTTGAACTAACTCTGGGGTCCAAATAAGACCCTGAGATGCCTAACTAAGGCCCCGGGTCCTAACATGCTCTACTGCCTGCATTGTGACCATGTCATCATTAGCATCATCAGCATCTCCTTACTGCCCTCGTTGTGACCATGCCATCATTAGCATCATCAGCATCTCCTTACTGCCTGCGTTGTGACCATGTCATCATTAGCATCATCAGCATCTCCTTACTTCTAGTTCTAAGTTGCGAAACTCCAGCAGCTCGTTCTGGTCTCTGGCATCCTGCAGTTCCTGCTGTAGCCGGTGATTCTCTGCTTCCTGCTTCTCTATCTGATAAAGTAAACCTTGGAGTTAGGTGAGCACAGCAAGGAGCGCCTTGGCAAAGCAAGCATGGATAGCTTTCATCCGCTCAGTGAGTCAGGTTTGCTGGAGGTCATGACAACAATCCTGAAGGAGGTGTGGTTGAGGCAGGCTTGGCTTTCCTTGTAGCCATCTTCCTGCTAGTGTTGGGAGGCACCAGGCAAATGCCAATGAGAACCTTCCTCTAAGTATGAAGGCTGGAGCTCCTCTAGACAGTGAATTTGAAACACACACACATGTCCCAGTGTGCCAGGAATAGATTTAGGGGTGTTTGTGAGGGGGACTGACACCCATCTCTGAAAGTATCAGTTCTCACCGGAATAATTTTACTGTTAATTTACAACTTAGAAGTATATAAGGTTATGGCTACAACCTAACCAAGTCATGCCCGTCACCTCAAACAATGTTTTGTATGGTGGTAAGACCTGACATATATTTTTGTAGGAATTCTGAAACACATAATAATTGTTTTAAATAGCTCTTACATATAAAATTGAGAATTGCTGAAGAGAATGATGTGAGAGTCCGTAGTATGGAATTCGAAACCTTAGAAAACTGATAACCACCTGATCATTCAGTATTAAATGTTACCAGTGCTGCTTCTGCACAGGCCCATGTGAGCATGCAGACGCAGGTGCACACACGAGTGC